>NC_092210.1:11450990-11461724 GCF_043381705.1 Parasteatoda tepidariorum
TATATATCCATATATATATATATATATATATATATGGTCAAAAATTAAATCCATTCTTACTTGCTTACTTGAGCAATATGAATGTATGCTTACATATTCTCTTGATTTTTGAGAGTATGGTTTTAAATTTCAAAATACACTGCTAGAATTTTCATTCTAAAATTATGGCAAAGTAACATGCAGCAGTCTGTCCAATAAATTAACCGTAAAGCTTTCGGCAAAGAAAATTTTTTATCTTTACGGTTTTGAAACCATTTACAACCAGCATGGTTTAAAGACCAAAAAAAAAAGAGAAATTTTACTGAACATGGAGATAGTTTAGCAGCTTTATAGTGCTACCATCTATGCGTAAATGAGAGTATTGTACTCTGAGAAACCAGAGTCACAAATTGGGGAGTGCAGGATACTAGAAACTCTTAATTCTTGAAAGGAATGGAGGAAATAAAGTAGTATAGACACTGGAACTTGAACACCTGTTCATGAGATTGACAGATTAGCCATCTCGGTTATAATATGTACCCAACTGCAATGAACTAAGCAGATTCATAAGCTGGGGCGATAAAATTCTGGTTGCTTAACCGTATTAGGTGAAATCAGCTAATAAACGATTTTTCTCTCAGTCAGCAGTTTGAATATCATCGAATTTAAGTTTATTTGACTGTTTTGTTTGAATTTGGAAAAATAATACCAAAATAAATTGTAGTTTACCATTTTAACAGAGAAATTTCTAACAGTGTACTTGAAATACTTATTTAAAAATATGGACCAGCTGGTCGTCGCAGGCGGCTAGATGTTTTGATAAGTATTAAGATAAAAAAATCATGCCTGCAAAGAAAAGGTGCGCTGTAAAGGTGGGTTCATGTCATTGAGATTTACATTTATAAAGTAGGAATGTTTTTCTGAAACTATCTGTTTTTAAGCATCACGATGTATTTTAACGTGACGATGTATTTTAAATGATTATCTCTACAGGATGACGAGATGAAAATGATAAGAAGAAAAAATTATATATATATGATACAAAGAAGATTATACATATATAGAAATAGCTTTTTTTTCACCTCATTTTAAGTGAGATTGTAATATAATTCATGTTTAAAAATGGCATTTATTAAATCTCAAACCTGGTTTCTAATTGTAATTGCTGCTTGCTTACTTTGTGGTAATGTCCATTTATTTTAATATTGAAAGAAATCATAGAATTAGTTTCTGGTTTGAAACATGTATGATAAACTGTTATGTATGTTTTATAATTTATATTTTTTATTCTCTATTGTATGAAATACTTCTGGTATCCAGTATAAACTCTTCCATTTTTATTTCAGACTCTGCAGTTTCGGATCTCTAATTGTCCTAAAAATATAAATTTAAGGTAGTTAAGGGACAAAGTACAGAATATTATAGATAAAATTTAATAAAATCATCTGTTTTAGATTTTCAATTTTTAAAGTATTAAAATTTTTGGCCCATATTGCTTTCAAAAAATAAGTTTATCTCTTGCTTGCCTTGAATTTCCTAAGAAATCTTTTAAAAGTATATAACATGACTTACATAATTTACTTAAACATATTTTTTAGTAATAGAATATAAAATATTGAAGCGTATGAATCGTAATAAAACTTAAATTAATGTCGCTAAATTTTGATATTTCAGTGCTCATTTATTTAAATTCATTAAAAGAATTTTAAAAGCAATCATAGCATTTTTTTAAAACGTTAAGTTTATTTTTCTCATTCGCTTTAGACTAAGAAATGCGTGGGCTGCATTTTCCCTTAAAGTAGTATGAATTAAACTAATTATACTTACAAATTGAGCTTATTAATTAAAAAATAAAGCTTATTAGTGAATATTAAATTCTTAAAATTCATTACGAATTAACAGAAATATTTCCTTAAAAACAAAACTTCAGTGATTAATACTTTAATTCAATAAAATTATTTCTTTATTCAGACCATTAGGACAACCCACAGGTAGAAAAAAATGATTCTCCATTACCCCGTTTATTTTATATTTTAAAACAAAATTGCAGGTAATTTGTATATTGCAGAATAAATACAGGAAATTAATGTAAGGACTATTTTATAGCTAATCTACTGTCGGCTGGTAAGTTAATGTTTCCTTTTCTTAATTTAATTTAATTTTGATAATAATAATCGATTTCAATTCAGATAAAGTTTACCCGTAATTAATATAAACATTAATATTGAAAAATATATATGCTGCATCGATTTAAAAATTAAATCAAACATCCAAAAATTCAAAATGTATTTATCACTGACCCATCAATTATTGATAAAATAAAAATAGATAGTTTTACATTTATATATATATATACGAGGGTCATCCAGAAAGTAAGTTTCCCTATTTATTTTAAAAAAAGAATTTACACTTTGAGGAACATATTTATTGACAACAAGTACAGCTATGTGTCAGCTATTTTTCAACATAGCCACCACCAAAATTGAGACACTTGTCGTATCGTGGGATCAACGTTTGTATTCCTCTGTCGTAGAACTCTGCCGCCTGTGAATGGAGCCAGCGTGGGACAAACGTCTTTAACGGAACTGTAAAAATTGCGACGTGTCATTCAAAGCAAGAGACGTGGAATGCTTACTGCAGGTGATGTGCTCCTCCATTACAATGCTCTTCCACATACGGCTCGACGCACAGCAGCTGTTTTGACGGAATTTTCTTGGAAGTTGTTGGATCATCCACCCTACAGCCCAAAGCTTGCTCCCAGCGATTTTCACGTTTTCTTAGACCTCAAGAAATTCCTGTCCTCCGGCGAACGTTTTGGCAACCGCGAAAAACTGAAGACGTCTGTCACACGCTGGTTCCATTCACAGGGGGCAAAGTTCTACGACAGAGGGATACAAAAGTTGATCTCACGATACGACAAGTATCTCAATTCTGGTGGTGGCTATGTTGAAAAATGGCTGGCACATTGTTATACTTGTTGCCAATAAATATGTTCCTGAAAGTGTGAGTTCTTTTTTTAAAAAAAAAATAGGGAAACTTACTTCCTGGATGCGCCTCGTATATATGTATATATANTATATATATATGGGTGTGTGTGTGTGTGTGCAGATTTCTTATAAACGATAAGATGTGTAAATGAAAAAATAGGGCTGATAACGTAACACTTGTTATGGCAAACCAAGGCCCACCTACTCAGGGGTGAATCTCTTATGGTTGCTTAAACATCAAATTTCAACTTTTTACATGAAACTTAAAATAAAACTTTAAATAAAAAGTAGGTGGAAATAAATGAATTTTGCTCCTTTGATTGATATTACGACAATAAATAGTTGAGGGAAAATTATTATTGATTTTAGGCAAATTGCTGATTAATGGGTAAAAATTGTTTATAATTTTTCTGCACTCGTAGAAGATTGAACCGTATGAATTTAAGCTTTCTTCAAATCTATAAAATTATTCCAATGGTTTCTTTATTCTGACCATTAGAACAATCCACAGATAGAGATAAATGTTTCTTCATTACCAAGTTTATTTTTTATTTTAAAACATAATTTCAGGTGCATATCAGAATAAATTTATGAAATTAATGTATTGACTACTTTATAGCTGATACCCCACCGGATCGTAAGTTAATGTTTCTTCTTCTTCTAAGTTTAATTTAATTTCAATTTTTAATTTAATTTAGTCGATTTCAAGCTAGAAAAAGATTACCCTTAAATAATATAAACATTCATATGAATACATTAATCTGCAACATCGACTTAAATACTGAAAAAAAATATTATATAGCCCAAAATGTATTTATCACAGACCAATGAATTGGTGATTAAACGGAAAAAAAATAGTTTTACATTTTTTGAAATAGATATTATATAGGTTAAGATACTGCGCCACTAAGCCACTACACATCAAGCAGCTGAATTGAAGTTAGCATACTATACCAACAGCTGTACAAGGAAAAATTAAATATATATAGAGAGAGAGATACTCTCAAGAGCCAAAACATTATGACCATCCCTACATTTTGCAATGAACTCTCCTGGGTGACGTGGAAGGCACGTGATAGGTGGAAGTGGTGTTTAACTGTTGCTCGAGAGTTTGAAGAATCATTCTTTCATTTACTTCTGTGTGTGATGGGAAAGGCTGCGGATCTAAGCGACTTTGATAGAGGGCAGCTTGTAATGGCTCGAAGGCTCGGAACAAGTATTTCCGAAACTACACGACTCGTGGGTTGTTCGTGATCTACAGTTGTTAGTACTTATGCAAAGTGGATGAATGACGATAAAACCAGCAATAGACGACATGGTGTTGGACGTCCACACGCTATCAAAGAGAAAGGTCACCGGAGATAGTCTCGCTTGGTGAAGCAAAACCGGAGCCAGACAGTGGCTCAGCTGACAGCCCAATACAATGCAGGGTCAAGTAGAATAGTATCAGAGCACACTGTTCAGCGGATACTGTTGGATATGGGGCTACACAGCAAACGTCCCACTCGTGTGCCTTTGCTAACCAAGCGTCTTCGCAAACTACGCCTGCGCTGTGCCCGGGAACATCGCGACTGGTCTGTGAATCAGTGGGAGAGAGTTGCCTGGTTAGATGAATCACGATATATGTCACGATTTGTCATTCATCACGCCGATGCCCGTGTCAGGATACGTCGTCTTCCAGGTGAACAGTTGTTCCCTCAATGTACAGTAGGGCATACACAGGCCGGTGGTGGCGGTATTATGGGGGACGTTCTCTTGGGCGTCTCTTAGACCCGTGGTTGTGGTAGAGCAGACCATGAATGCTACAGGGTATCTGAATATCATTGTGTACCAGTTGCACCCTTACATGGCCTGTTTTTCCAGCTGGAAATGGAATTTCCCAACAGGACAACGTCCCCTGTCACAAGGTTCAAATTGTGTTGGAGTGGTTCCAGGAACATGATGCTGAATTCCAGTTAATGTCCTGGCCGCCTAACTCACTGGATCTCTATCCGAAAGAAAACATTTATATGTCATGGAACGGCAGCTCAGAGTTCAAAGACCATTAAGTCGCAATATCTTGGATTTGCGCGACCGTTGCTTAAACATCTGGCACATTCTGCCTGCGGTCATCTACCAAGAACTTGTGGCATCCATGCCAAGGCGTGTTGCAGCTGTGTTGCGGGTAAAAGGTGGGCCAACTCGTTATTAATTTATATATATATATATANTCGAAGTAACTTAATAATGTTTAATGAAATGCATTAAAGAAGGAATCCTGCTTAATATTGTCTTAAAGTAAACAAACAAAAATAAAAAACTACACTGGAGTGATAGAGAAGAAGGGAGGGGGGTGAGTGATAGCAGTAGAGAGTCAGCAAATAGTATTGCATTCCTGGAGAATTGCTTTAAACGGGAAAACCTTTTCCCTCCAGCATAGCCCAGGTGAGGTGAGGCTTTAAAGCGAAGCAATTTCGCGCCGCAATTCATTGTCCACTCTATCAAGAGGGTCAGCCGCTGCCGTCCCTTTCAATTTAGGGGCTGTCCGCAGTGGACGGTGTATATGTCGTGGCCGCAATTAAGGACCGGCTCTAAATCATTTCGATTTGCTGTAATTAAGGTCTCTCGGCAACAATTGAAGGCCTTGCGGTTCTTCGCCCACAAAGGCCTGTCCGAATTCATGTTGATTAGTGGCTTCGGATAAGGAAATTTAACTGTATTCAATGTTCGATAGAGAAACTTTCCCAACTATTCGTGGGTTGTTTCTTAGTGCAATTAAGATAATTAAGCAAACATTTGTTATACATTTTATTCTTCGTTTAATGGGAATATATTAAAAATACTAAGACTTAATTAAAAACTATTGAAGTGCGCATATTACTTATCTTTTTAAAATTCATTACAGGTATTTATTTAAGATAAATCAGCAATTTATTTCTGAAATCATCGAAAAACTTATGGCATTTAAATTGAAAATCTTGCAGCAATATGTCACATTCCGAATTGTTAAGGAAAGCATTTCTAGTGAGATTAAATAAATAAAAAACAAAGACGCAATTACTTAAATATAATTAAAAATGTGAATCTTTCATTTTTTGAAATTCATGTAAGGCTTTTTATTAGATAAATAAGAGATGTAGGTATAAGAGGTAGTAACAATATGCCACCTTTCAAATTCTACGAGAGATCATTTTTGATGAAAGACTTCATGATTTCTAAGCAGACAATAAGAGTTTTTTTGTTTGTTGTTATCTGATGAGGATTCCGAGAACTTAAGTACCTTTCTGGAACTTCCAGTAAAAATATCTATGTTAACGTTTGATCTCATGGCTCAAGTCAATTTTGTTTAAGAAGATAGCTAATTTATGTCTATATATATATATATATGTTCAAAATGAAGAATAAAACAAAGAAAAATTAAAGACAAGTGAAAGAAGGGGGAAAAATAAGTAAAAAAATAACAAATAACAGTTTAAAAGAAAAAAGAAAGAAATTTTTTTTTAAAAAACCGGAAAAAAGATATAATCTTTTCATCAGCCCACACGATTATATCCGTAAAACAGAGTGCTTTCTGATATTGTATCAATAAAGCCAAAGCAAAATATATTAATACAATAGAGTAAGGAGCACTCAAAATTTTTTTTTATGAAAATTACAACAAATAAAATAGAACACAAAAAGTAAAAATAAGTAAAAATAACATGTAAAAACAGAAAATAAAATAAAAGAAAAAGAAAAAACAGTAAAAATGGACTATAAAGCGAGTAGCAAAATCAGATCAACTTACATGGACGGAAATTTTTCAAGAATAATTTAAAAATGTTTTTGCAGAAAGATTGCCAGATTACAAAATATGAAAACAGAAACGCAAATTGAGTGTAACAAGAGGGTTTTAAAGTGTCGCTCTTACTGCACTGCTGCAGTGATTTGTTATTCTGTGCATTGATTTGTTAGTTACCACGGATGGGCCCGAAATGGATGTGCGCAAGCTTATACTATAATTTTAAAAATTGACCATAAATAGTTTTAGAAAATAGATGTTTATTTAAGAAAAAATATAAAATAGAAACATAATTTGCCTGTTTTGCAAATAATTTTAGCCACGGATTTGCACGAAATGGATTAGCACATGGAAAAATTACATAAATTATCAAAGAAAATCATTTTAATAGATAATTTTAACACGGATTTGCCCGAAATGGATTTACACATGGAAAAATTAGCAAAGAAAAAAATTTTAGTAGATAATTTTTGTCTCAAATAAACATCTATTTTCTAAAACTATTTATGGTCAATTTTTAAAATTATCCAGTATAATATTACTGTGGCGTTTTTGAATTGCCTCTTTAGGTGTGGCCATATCGTATAGTTATTGTTAATACATTAAATTAAGGAAACTACTCGTCTTAAATTTAAAACAGTAACATTTTATTATTTAAACAATTTAAGAAATAACATAACTATATTAAACTAATTTAGAATTAACCTAATTATTTTAGAATTAGAATATACAATTAAAACAACCTATTATTTTACATTAATTCTTTCGTGCTTTTAGAATAGATGGACAGAGACTTACCAAGTTTTGCCATGGTTTCGGTTTTAGCCTTTTGTCACTTTGGCTGATTGCTTCTGATTGCTTTTTGAACCCTTTCCTTCGGCTGCTTTTGTATCGTATTTTTTGGGGGATAAAAAGTTACAAATCTGAGGAAAGGTCAAGTCCAAAAGTTATTGTTGTTTTCGAGTTTGTCCCGTGATGGGGTCAATCCCATGATGGGGGTGACATTGTAAGATTTAAACCTAATCGTTTATTTGAATTACTTTATCCGTATTTAAGTTACTATTTGCCGATGGAGATTTCAAGCGGTAGTTTTATTTAATCGAAGACTCTGAAGTGTTCTAGAAATCTAATTTTAGCCCTTTCTCTTGATTTTAATTTTGAGTGACGATAGGCGTCACATCACCTTGCGCACATCCATTTCGGGCCCATCCTTGGTAACTAACAAATCATTGCACAGAATAACAAATCACTTCAGCAGTGCAGTAAGAACGACTCTTTAAAACCCTCTTGTTACACTCAATTTGCGCTTCTGTTTTCATATTTTGTAATCTGGCAATCTTTCTGCGAAAACATTTTTAAATCATTCTTGAAAAATANAGGCTTATTTAAAAACTGGAATTTTCTCATTGATTTAGCGGAAACCATTACTTAAATTTTTTAAGTAATTGGTACTTGCAGATCAAAAAGAAATGGTGATTATGCCGAACCATGCAATTTAAATCAGATTTAATTGGATACATATAAGTGACGTCACGTGTATATGTGGAGCCTGCTTGGCTTCTAATTTAACAAGTGCCTCACTTTTTTTTTTTGCTCATCTAATCAAAATGTAAAATAATCATCTTAAAAGTTATATTTTAAGAAAAAAAATGCTGCCATTATGACCACTAACCCAAAGAATTTTCTCCGCCCGCTTATGCATTAGAATGCACCAACAATTGAATGAAATGGGATGAAATTTGCGTATTTTTTGAGATACATTTAAGAAATATATCAATAGTAAAATGCTATTTATAAATCTTTGAGTTGTATTAGGTCAATATATATATATATATGTATATATATATATAATATATAAAAATTTATGGTGCTGCTAAAAATAGAGTGCAAAAGACATACTTCTTGTAGATGATCTGAAACATTATCGCCATATTTTGTATTGATCTCGTCTAGATAATGTAGAGATGATTTGATTGTGTTGGAATGGCATTTAACTGTTGCTGAAGAAGTAAAAGAAATCAATTTTACTCTTTTCTTCTACAAATGAGGGAAAAGGTCACAAAATTAAGTCAATATTAGAGAAGGCAGATCGCAATGATCCGAAGGTACACGCCATGTTATTGGACGTTTGCACAAAAAGAGACGCCGGAGACTGTCCAGCTTTCTAAGACAAATTTGAAGCCTGGTCAGATAATGGCTCTGTTGTCAGTCCAGTTTTTTTCATTCCGATAACTCTTTTGTAGGTACGCTAATTTCCATGACAATGAGTTTATGAGTTAAAATATAAATTTTAGGTAGTTAAAAGACACAGTACAGAATATTATAGATAAAATTAAATAAAAACATCTGTTTTAGATTTTCAATTTATAAAGCATCAAATGTTTTGGTACATATTGCCTTCAAAAAATAAATTTATCTGTTGCGGACTTTGAATTTCCTTTGAAATCTTTTGAAAGTATATAACATTTCTAATATAATTAATTAAAAAATATTTTTAATTAATGGAATATAAAATATCGAGGATAATGAATAATTCTAAAACTTAAACTAATGTCTTTATATTTTGATAATTCAGTATTTATATATTTAAATTCATTGAAAAGAACCTAAAAGCACTCAGATCATTTAAAATGTTAAGTTAATTTTTCTAATTCACTTTCGACTGCGAAGTATGCGGATTGCATTTTCATTTATAGTCGTATCAATAAAGCTTATAATGTTTACAAAATTAGCTTATTAATTAATAAAGTATGCTTATTAGTTAACAATGAATTTTTAAAATTTATTAGAATTAACAGAATTGTCTTAAAGCAAAACTATAATGATTTATATTTCAACTATAATTCAAACAAATAAATTCAGTTCAAATTGAGCTTAAGAGATATTTGATATTTTTCGGGTATTCAATTGTAAGTAAATTCTATTTCAATACTATTTTATATTGTCAATACTATTTTAATTCTATCATTAGTTCATTTATTCAATTATATTTTGGAACACAAAACAAAATGGATCTTCCTAATAATAATTTTTTTAAATAAATAGTTAAAATTTGATGAATTTATATGTGCCCTATTAAAATACCTATATGTATGCATGTGCAGAATTCTTATGAATAATTAGATGCGTAAATTAAAAAAATGAGGCAGATGACGTAAGCCGTATGAATATAGAACAGTATGAAGACAGAACCGTATGAATGTAAGCTTTCTTTCAAATTTTTCCAATGATTTCTTTATTCAGACCATTAGAACAATCAACAGATGGAAATAATAATTCTCCATTACCCCGCTTATTTTTCATAATTGCTCGTACATTGTATAATCAGAATAAATACAAGAAATTAATGTATCGACTACTTTATAGCTATATTTTTGCCTGGTAAGTTATTGTTTCTCTCTATTAATTTAATTTTATTTTCATAATAATGTTTGATATCAATTCAGATAAAAATTCCTCGTATTCAATATGTAAACATTAATATTTATAAATTTATCTGCAGCATCGATTTAAATATTAAAAAAAATTATTATATAAACCAAAATGTATTTTTCCCAGATCCACCAATTACTGATAAAATAAAAATGAAATAACTTCTCTTTTTTTGTGTGTAACAGTTAAGATATTGAGAAATTACACAGAGCTTTATCAAGTAACTGAATTGAAGACAGCATACTATACCAAAAGCCGTACCAGGAAAAGTTAAATATGCAATATATATATATATATATATCCAGTATAATATTACCTTGTGCACATCCATTTCGGGCCCATCCTTGGTAACTAACAAATCAAAACTCAGAATAACAAATCACTTCAGCAGTGCAGTAAGAACGACACTTTAGAACCCTTTTGTTACACTCAATTTGCGCTTTTGTTTTCATCTTTTGTTTTCATATTTTGTAATCTGGCAATCTTTCTGCGAAAACATTTTTAAATCATTCTTGAAAAATAACTGTCCATGTAAGTTGTTATGATTTTGCTACTCGCTTTATAGTCCCCCCTTTT
>NC_092210.1:11462131-11467384 GCF_043381705.1 Parasteatoda tepidariorum
CTTTCTTCTTATATGTTTTTATATATATATATGGGTATGGGTGTGTGTGAAGAATTCACATTTTATTATAAATAATAATATGCATAAATTAAGAAATCAGGCTGATGAACTAGCTTTTGATATGTCAACCCAGGGCCTATCACCCCTGGTTATTTGATAGATGAATCTCTTATGCATGCTTAGTGCAAAATTAAACTCGCTAGATATTTGTTGCTATCGGAAGACCTCTTTCTAGCGAAATCATTCATCGTAGCGAGTTATAGAGATGAGCGACATAAAAAGGAGCAAAGGTGTGCTGTCAAATTTAGCTTTGAACTTTGCAAAACAACAGGCATACGGAGTCAGTAGTTTCTCTAAGGTGCCTTAAAGAATTTTTAAAAGGCAAAAGTATCGCATGGAAGAGGGACATCACAAAACCCGATGTAAATGCTGACAGAATTCGGGATCATGAGCTTTCAGTCGAACTTCTATCACACTACAGCTCATCAAATTGTGAATTTGAACAACGGCAAAGGATCATGCATAAGATACCAAATATAAAGAAGAGCAAAGCTTTCTGTTACTTAGCAATGGTTTTAAATGTGCTTTTAGCCAATAAACATATTCCCGTGTGCAATTAATTAACCTCTTTGATTTTTTGGCTTGTTTTTGTAACAGTCAAATTGCGAAATAAGATACAAAATGACTTAACTACTTTTAACAATAAAATAACTTTCCTTTCAATGAATACCGATTTTCGCATACCTTGTTGCTATCTGAAAAATATGATATAAAAATAAAGACAACAAACCATTTTAAACGTTTATAAATATTTATTTTCTGTGTTGGGTTTATTAAGCAAATGATTACATAAGATGATTCAGTAACCAAAATCTAAACTTCAAAAATATCGTTTAAATACTTCCAGAAAAATTAACTAGAAATGCGATTTTTTTCCAGAAAATTTTTAACGTTGTGACAAATACTCTAAGGTTATGAAAAAAATTTGTTTTGCAATTTAGATTTAGCGGAATGCAACATTTTGATACTAAAAATAATACATATTAAAATTAGTCCACCGCGAGCAAGAAGATTTATAAGAACATAAAAAGCGCGATAACTTTCCTGTGATAATTTTAACCTTTTCTCTGGCAGATAGAATTCGAAAATCACTATGTTGTTTAGTTGTATCACTGATCAATATGTCTTATGTTTTCATATTAATTTATCGTATTAGCAACAACAATTTATCTTATTAATGACAATTTAATTTTAGACGACACTTCAGGCATACAGGATGCAAGTGAGTAATATATAATTTTTGTAAGTGCTCTAATAATCTATTCCAAAATGTTCCTCTTTTGTTACACATGAGGTTATTATGGAAAATTCGCGTTTTCTAGGGTTGATTAACTTCCAGAGATAGTAAAAGAATGATAATTGTTTCAAAACTTCTTAAATGAATGCTGACAAAAACTTTTGAATTACAGCTGATTCAAAAACTTTTGAATCAGCGGTCATTTCTGTGATAACTTACACTTGTTGATCTGCAAATATTGCTAGTTTATGGTGTGTTTTTTTCTGTCTGCGATGTACTTTAAATCTTATCTTAAGAGCACATTTGCGATATTATTATCGATAATATTTCTTATATCATGAATGTATTTTATTTCAAATTAAGAAATTTCATGGCTTTTTGTCTCTTTTGAATATTGCATTTGAGGGTGGAAACTTACTGATATGTTTTTTAGATAAGTGATGATCAATAGTGACGACAGTTATCATGACGGTGAACGCAAATTGTTGTGTACAATGCTTGTTCTGACGTAACTATGCAAGTGGAAGAGAAATAATCAAATAGATTATCCTAAGTCAATCATGAAACGCCAGAAAACTTATACATATAATGAATAATGTTTTACTAAGTTGTTTTTCAGTGTTTCAGCAAATTGGACCCTTAAAAAAAGCTTGCATTAGACTTTGTACAAGCCAGAAAAAGGGTATTTTGTTTGCATCCAAGTTTTGCATGAACAAACGAAGTCAAATTTTTGAAAAAATATATACCACATCCATACAAAACTTCTAATAATTTTCTAGGTGCTGACTTGAAAATTGAACTTTAAACAATAGAATTTATAGCATTTAAAGAATTAGAAAGATTCCTTCATAACTTTTATTTCGATTTTTTTTCTTTCCATCTAAAAAAATAAAACGGGACATTAGTAATTTTTAGATGAATTTTTAAACTTTTGTGTCTACTTCGTTATTAAGGTTTGCTATTTGCTAGAATAAAATTTTAGTTCATTTTAGAGAGATAAATTACCGTTCCCAAAATTTCTGAACTCAAGTTAGTGATTTTGTTTCAAAGAAACAATTTTTGTAAAAATTTCGGTACTAATTAGAATAACGTTTTTATTATTTCATTTAAAAGATTTTGAAATATATATCGTAAAATATTCAGAGCTTTACATTGCAATTTAAACTCCAAAACTAAGTATCTCGAAATGGAATATTAGAATACAAATGGAATGGAACAGAGATTCGCTATGCAATTATGATGTATCACTGATTTACATAAATTACTATAATTATTTAGATTTAATTTATGTTTAAATATTTTATTTTCAGCTAGCTCAGGGAGTATGCCCGATATCGGTGAGTAAATTTTATTGCTTGCATGGGATGTGGTGAGACACGAGAACTTATTTAACTCAAAAATATAATCCTAATTCTAAAAATTTTTATGCCATAATTCATATTATAAAATGCTAGATAGAGTTTTTGAAGGAAAAATTTATGTTGACAAACACTTTAGAAATGAAACCTTTATGTTAAAAGTTTAAATTTGGAATATGAAGTATATAATTAATTAATTATTAGCGTATCCTTATATTTATATGATCTAGTGGAAAGCGTTTTGTGCAAAGGTAAATTAATTTTGATCTCATAAGAATTATATACCGAATGCCTCCGTATAATAAACCTTAATTTATATCCTTTGAATCCTTTTTTAAAAAAGACCAAAGTATACTTATTGGGAGTCGAAAGTTAAAAATTTTGTTCAGAAAAATTGAAAACGGTTTAAAAATCTTATGAATCATTACGCCAAATAAAATGAGATGTCAAAACCAGCTTGATTGCATGCCCATGATTAAGGTTTAAGTTGCTTCGTTTATTTACTTATTTACTTGGTTTCTTTCGGTTACTATACATGTTAGGATTTTTTTTAACCCCGATTTCATGAAGAGATTCCTTTAGAAGTTGATGCTTTCTTCTTATATGTTTTTCTAGCTCCTTTTAATAATAAGTGTTGTCAGTTTTTTGATTTAAGCACATCACCAAGCAAAAAATATTGATTCTTGTGGACCACCGACCAAATTTTTAAGAAGGGGAAAGTTCCCCAACTAAATAAAGCTTGGTGTCAATGAATCATTCTGAAACAAAACTTGTTTTATGGAATAAAATCTACTCACCAATTTTTAAAAACTGATAGAGTTAAAAACTTATTGACGGTGGCACGTTTTCGAAAGAACAAACGGTATATTTTCTTGAAAATGATTAATTAACAAGATCACCGAGAATGAGAACGAAGTGTAAATGGATGATGACTGATAAAAATATTTACTAAATAATAACAATAAAAGATGCCAGATTCATTGATTTTGATTTTTCAACCTCAAATTAGTGGAAACAATCAGTCTAAGCAAAAATCCTCGTTTTTTTTAAAGTTCTTTCTCGGTCCTTCAGTTTGAGGATAGCTACCCAAGCACGAATATTTCTTTGATTTCTTCTTTTTTTTTTTTTTTAACAAGAAGTAGGTAGAACAAAAAAAGAAGTTTGTAATGACAAAAAAGTATACTAAATAATTATAACTATAGTAGTAACATTTATTCATTGTTGTTTCTAAATTTTAAATCATTGGAAAGGTTCTACCTAAATGAAAATCCTAGTTACATAATAATTGTTTCTTGGCCTACGTTTTGGGAATTGCTACTCTATTGTATCCTTTGCCTTTTCTTTGAGAAGGATCCGAACAAGGTTCGCTACAGATTATATGGCATATTTAAAAAAAAGTTGGCTTTCATTTGTTTGCTTTTGACAGTGTGAGTAAAATTATAAGTTTATAGCATACATAAACTCCAAATCCCGCAGTGAAATTTTTTCTAAAATGATCTGTTAACCATGCTACAGTAGAACATGCTTTTGAACATCAATATTAATTTCTAAGTGTTAATATTTAGTTTATTATTTTTTCATCAGGGTCGAAAATTTTAGATTCAAGTAACTTTTTTTGCAAATTGAATTCACAAGACCTCATAAATCATAAACCTATAATAACTAGGAAAATTTTCAAACCCGTTCTCTGTAACGAAATATTATCGGAGTAAAATTGCCAGATATATAACTAGCTAAAAATTATATGCCTTATCACAAAAATATTAATCACTGAACATACATTATTATCAAATTTGCTCTTATTTATCGCGTCCTTAAACGTTTTTCATTTATATTGCATTGTTATGTAATTGATTTAAGGATAATTTTTAGTTTAAATATCATAATAAAAATTAAGTATCATTTTTAAATAAAAGTTAAACAATAATGATTTTTTTCGTTTTTCTTTAACTTGTTTTCTAATTATCTAATTTAGATTATTCTCGGGAACACAAATGTATCGATTTTTAAAAAAATGTGTTAAGTGTGGTTGTGGTTAAATGTGACGCCAAATGTGGTTCACCATCATCCCTTTCACAAAATATTTCTTTACTCTGGAATGAAATACTGTCTGCTTTCATAAATGCTAACTTGTAAATTTAAAATTTTAGTTATATTTTACAAAATATTATAAAATATAACTGATTAATAGAAAATATTAAGAAAACAATTTTAATTCATTTTTCAAAAATTCTATTCATGCCTTAATGTTAAGAGCTCAATTTATTTAATTTTTAATTTTTTTCTTTATTTAGTCATTGCAGCGGCAACATATGGTGAGTATTTTTGAATATTTAAAATATTTAAGCACTTTATTTGCTTTTCTTCTGTGTTTGGGTTACAGCACAACACAGAATTTTTGCCAATGTCGTCATTCAACTAAAATATTTGTAATTATAATAGTAGAAATACAAAAGAATAAATAGCCCGTTAATGCAGCTCTAATTCACAGTTAACAACCAAATCAACGAGTCGAAAAAGTGTTTTGTGTTATCACCTTTAAATTCTTCTGATGAAAACACAATTGCCTAATGTTGTCATTCCCTGGGAAGGATAGCT
>NC_092210.1:11467884-11501677 GCF_043381705.1 Parasteatoda tepidariorum
ATATATATATATATATATATGATCATTAGATCAAAAGTTATTTAGGGTGATTTCTTTTTTTACTTATTTATTTTCTCTGCTCACTGTAAATTAGTTTATTTATGAAATATTGACTTTCTGTTCGTAAATTTTCAGTACAAAAAAACTTAATTAGTTACTAATAACTTCGTTAAAATTTAATATTTCCGCCACTTGTTTCTGCTACTTATCTCTGATTACTTTATTTATTTATTCTGAAAACCGGAGCTATAATGTAAAACCTCTCCTTATTTTCCATATTTTTCAATTTCCTTCGTCAGCAATGAAATTATGTACAGCTGTTACGAATTGCGTTGTATTTAAATAAGTCTGTAAGCGTCATCTTGCATTGCAAATTACTAGGATTTTTTGTATCAGATTTTGTTAATCTTTGTCGATTTTTGAATATTTCATTTAATGTTTGAATCATTAAAAAGGACGTACGCTTTTGGAAAGAAGATATTAACCTGGCATTTTTTTTAATTTAAAAATATTTTTTTGTTTAGTATTTAATATATGCAACTGTTTAATATTTTTTTTTACTTTTTTAATTCTGCTTCAAAGCTTATACACATCACGGGGTTTTTAAGAATTGAATATTGTTAAGGGAGAATGTCGCACTGAATTTTTTGTTTCTCATCATTCTAAAAATATGATTAAAATGAATCTTTTCTAATGGAGTCAAAATCAGACGAAAATGGGAAAGAGTTTTTCAAAATAAATACGCCTTTTATCTATTTGTTTTTCTGTGCATTGCAAAAAATAAGCATTGTTTTTTTTCTCGTTTTCTTTTTTTTTTCAGAAACCAAAATTTTTATCCATTTAGAACCTTTCGTCAAATCGTTAATCATTTTGGCAACAGGGTTTTTCTAATAATTTTGAGCTCTATTTTCCAGAAAAAGTTTCTGAATGTTAGTAAATATAAATTTAAGAAACGAAATCAATGCAATATATTCAATAAAATTGTAAATCGAATTCTTTGTTTAAGAATTTATTCGTTATTAATATACTTATGATTCAACTAGTTTCGATCTGAAGTAGAAACAATTTATTTGAAATGCTTAAGAGAATCTCAGAAAATTCTTTGTTGAATGTCAAAATTCTTTCTTGCTTTGTATATGCAGGCTTGTTTATAAATTGCTTTTTTCTTCACTTCTTCAAATGAAAAAGAATGTGTTTCGCGAAACACTGCAATAATCTTACGTCCAAAAAGCCACCTGCCGCCAGGTGAGTTTAATCCCATTCGTCAAAATATGTCTTTCAGATTTTTCAGAAATGCATATTTTTTCTGAAAAATAAGCCAAGAAGCACAATACCCGAAACAATTTGAGATTTTTTATACATATATATTTTCTAGATTTGCTTTTAGTTCAGAAAGTGTCTCTCAAAAATAAATTCTGTAAAGATATGTTTTGCTTGTTTTGTTATTTGATGCCATTCAAAAATCGAAAATATATCCATTTGATACATTTCATTTTTACAAGAGTCTGCGTTTTATTTTAACTAATATTTCTTCGCTTAGAAAAAATATATCACTTTTTTTTATATGACAAATAGAAATTGGACTGTTTTTAGAAACCTGAATCCCTAAAGGCAGCACATTTTTTATATAAATCCAAATACTATTTATATAATAAATAATTTACATTTTTAAAGTTTTAATTTACGACTATAATGTTTACTAAATTTTTAATATTAAATTTAGTTTAGTTTTTTAAAAAAATAAGATCTTGTGTTTACCAAGACTAATAAAAGTTAACAAAATGAAACATTTGCAAATTTGACTTTTTAGGTAGAAAATTCTTTTTCATTTTGAAATTAATTACTTAAACATCACTGTTACCCATTCAAAAAACACATAGGTTAAAATATAAGGTAAAAATTTAAGAAAAATTTTCAGAATTTGAAAATTTTAACTTTTGAAATTTAAATTTCTTTAATCGAACATGAGTTGTTGAAAGAAGTATAAATCAATGATTTAGAAAAAGGAAAGAAGCGATCAAGTAACTATAATTATAAGTGTTGAACATTTTTTCAGAAAACGATTCATCATTTACTTAATTTTATTTTATCAAACCAGATTAAGTTAGAATATTCGTTGCAATGTTCACCCCTTGATGCAGAATTTTTATTAACACATTTTTAATAATTTTGTATTAATTAGGGTTAAAATAAGTTTAAAAAATCTATATTTAGCATCTTAATTATTTATGGTTAGGAAATATATCATGAAATACTAATATCTCTTTCTGGGTAAAGGAAAAGATCTGACAAACACGGATCATCAAACAATAATCTTTCAAATTTGCACTTGTTAAAATATAAAAGAAACACTTATCGATCATTCAAATTTCCTTAATTTACAAAATCAACTATTGATAAATCTTTCAATATGATTAAAAAAAATCAATTCAAACTACCTTTTTGGATTTACATTTTTGTCCATATATAATTGCAATAATCTAACAGATTTTTATTGCTAACTATTACGACTGTTTGCATAATGAAAAATTACCAAAATATATTTTTGCTTCTAATTGGAGCGTCAGAACGAAATATATAAAAGGGTCCGATCTGGGTCAAAGGGTTAACGTTTTAGCCCTCTGCTTAGACTTATTCCTCTTCTAGCTTAGCTCACCAATACCCATGATTGCTTTCGCTTAAAAGATCATTTTGTTAATGAAATATATAAATATTATAATTTCACGTAATCTAATTTTTAAAATGCATGAACTGTCATGTAATTAATAATAGCCTGCACTTGAAAAATAATGAATTCTACATAGAAAATAAAAAAAACTTTGGAATACAAAATGTGTAACAAAATAAGATGAAATATTGGCTGAGTAATTTTACTCATAAATGATACATAACGATTATATTCTGCAATTTTATCATTTTGTACAGTGGTCGGAAAAACTACATTATTTTTTTCTACAAACTACTTCCTTGTTACAAATGTAGTTAACTACAACCACTTTTTTTTAAAATGTAGTAACTACAAACTATTTAGGAATTTAGTAGCTACTTCCTTACTTGAAGGAGACGAACTTTGCTGCTGAACCTAATTTACACCTATGTTCAAAATAGTTCTGAATAAGAAATAGGCTTTCAGTAAATATAACGGAATAATTAAAAATATTTATTCAAGTTTACATGAGCCAGTTTGTTATTCAAAAACATTTTTTTCAAATTAGTTCATTTAATCTTCCAGTTTGTATGCCTTTTAGGCGAGCGAATCTTTACTTTAAGAAATGCGAAATTATCAAATACTTGCAATTTTTAATTGTTCAATGAGCTTTTTTTTCAAGAAATTAGGCACATCTAAAATACGTTTCCTTCCTTAAAATAACGTCAATGTTTCAGCAAAAATGTGACGAAACTGATAATCTGACTACTTTTTTGTAATGGCCAGTTTAAATATGATTTATACGTGATTTTAAGTACGTAATTTATCTCAGCTACAGGATCATTTTCATTGCATCCATTGATGGATCTGCGGAGATTCGTACCCATCAAATTCGAAAAATTTGTCGTGTTATAACCATGTTTCTTTTCTAAACTAACGCTAAAAGTTTCTAAACTAACACCCGGAATCGCTACTAACTACTGCTTTTTGCATCGCATTACTCACTACACTGCTTTTTTTTTAAAAAAAAAGTAGCACACTATACTACAAACTACGAAAAAAGTAGCAACTACTGTAGCTTCACTACTTATAATACGCTACTTCCAACTACTTATTTCGTATCGGTAATAGCTTTTATCTTTTTAGAACCTTTAAATTAAATTTTCACTCTCTTTAAAAATGTCAATATAAATATTACGATGTTACTAATGGCAAGCATCTAATCTATTTTTCTTTTGTTCCTTTCGACAACAACTGTAGCGGGATTTCATAAAATGAAGATCACGAGAAAGGTAAAAGAAATTCTACAACAATGAATAAATAGTTATTATTTAAACCAAAATAAAACAATTGAAAGTGCAAAAAAAAGAAAATTGTGTTGAGTTCATAAATATAATTCGCTATTTTAAACATTAAATTTCAACTCTGCTGTTGTGTTTCTTCGTGATGGGCTGATGAGGGACCAGTTTGTTATTTGTACTACAAGTTTAATAGTTAATAACTTAAGAATTAATTATCGAAAATTTATTTCTTTATTACATTTACACCCTATACATTTTTTACTACGTTTGCAATTTCAAAATTTTAAGTCTAATAATTTTTACGATACAAACCAAATGCAACGTAAAGTTGAACCCGGAAATCAGTGGCGGTGCTTACGAATTTTCAATATAGAGAATGTACCTTAAAATTCGTTGCTACCCGAGAACTGTCCTTTTTACTTTTAAATTTCAATAGAAAATACATGAAACAAAACTAACTGTTAAATTTTCTTAAATTAATTATTAATTATTCTTAAATTAATTATTAATTATTCCTAAATTAATTATTAATTATTCTTAAATTAATTATTAATTATTCTTAAATTAATTATTAATTATTCTTGAATTAATTATTAATTATTTACACCCTATACATTTTTACCACGTTTGCAATTTCAAAATTTTGAGTCTAATCATTTTTTGGCAACAAACCAAATGCAACGTAAAGTTGTATCCCGAAATCAGTGACAGTGCTTACGAATTTTTAATATAGAGGATGTACCTTAAAATTCTCTGCTACCCGAGAACTGTCTTTTTTATTTTTAAATTTCAATAGATAATACATAAAACGAAGTTAAATGTTAAATGATCTTAAATTAATTATCAATTAAGAATTTCTTTCTCGCGTGGGAAAAGAGTTCGTTACGTATTCGAACCAATGGAACTTCTTTCGTTTATTCGAAAATTGAAGCATTGAAAACAAAAGTATTTAGCAGGATTCAACCATCTACTTCACATTTTCTGATATTTTATGGCATATTATATGTAAAAAAAATATGTTTTTTGTCACTTCTACAAAATTTCTAAGAACAAATTAAGATTTTTTATCTTCAAAAAAACGGCTTTACTAAGTCGCAAAGAAAAGAATTATATTAAAAGAAATAATTAATCAAGAAATAAATGATTTAAAATAAATTTGTACAAATTATTCATTTGAACCCAATTATGATTTTAAAAGAGTATCAACAGAGCTATAAAGAATAGAAGAAAAAAAACTATTTTCATAAGGCGAAAAATGTAATTATTCATAATGTACTAAATATTTCCTCTTTTTCTATTCTCATTTAAAATGCATTTTTAAGCCTTTTTTCATAAAGTGTGTTTTTAAGATTAATGTGCAGCTTGAAACTAAGTTATCCAGCACTTTTTGTTATATTTTTCGAAACACTTACAAAAAAGTGTTGCTGAAAGTCTTGAGAATATTTTATGGGTGGATTAGAAAGAAATTGCGCTCATTTTATTTCATTTAAGTTATTTTCTCTAATTTACATTTTATTACGATTTGCTTTTAAAAAAAATAAATGACTTTCTCATTGAAATGGAATATCGCTCATTTTTCTTTCCACGGTATTGAATGCAAAATGAGTAATAAAAAATTAAATATAAAATATCTCCCACTTTAGGATTTATGTAGTGTGAAACGTATTTTTCTTTAGTTTTACTTTATGGCGAAATTTGCAAAATTCGTTTATTTGATATAGCTTTTAACGTATTTTTTGTCAATTAAAATTTAACAAATTTTTATTATTCCCAATTAGAAATCATTTTTCAATAATTTTCATTTATGAAATTTTGACTAAATTCATGTTTTTAATCTAGCTTATTTAAATTCAATTTAAAATTGCATAAATATAATTTTGAATCATTTGTAAGACGGCAATGCATCTTCTTACAGTAATGGAAGTAAGTTAAGAGCGGTAAATATAAAAACCAAAACAAAGAAACGGAAGAAGTATACTATAGTGTAGTAGAAAGCATTTAGCAGTTTACCATTAGTCAGAGATAATTACTTACTGATAGCTCCACCCTGAACTTTTTAAAATATAATTTTTTTTCTGACAACTATATTACGCAAAACAATCTGCTGTAAATTTTCCGCAGTATGAAGATTTGGAATAATTAGGACAATCAATATAGAGTAGTGAATTTTACAGAATATTCGAATCTTCGACTATAAAACTTTTTCTCCTGAAAAGAATTTTGTTTCGAACGTTTCTGTCGAAACTATATACAAAAGACTCGTTATGTTAATATTAAAAGTTAGGTAATCACATTATCTACGGAAAAAAAACTTGAATTTCTTGATGTCTCTGTTTGAGAATTCTTTATAAACTTTTAAAGTTCTTTTCCTATAATAAAATTAGAAAATAAAAAAAGAATAATCCTGTACAAAAAAAGTATTCAATACAGAAAATGTAATATTTCTACATTATTTTTTAAAGAAAGTTTAAAGCTTTTATTGTAATTGTTCGCGTTTTGAGAAGTTTTCTTTCTTTCAAATATCACTGTAAAAACCCGACATTTGGTAAATCCTAAGTTTTATCGGTATAACCTCGTATTTATCAAAGTGGCTTAATCTAAGTTCGAAGTATGCTGAAATATAATTCAGTTTTAACATTTTACCAAGACTTCGCAATAAAACCTGGGAATTACTAGACATTTTGGTTAATCCAAAGCTTTACCGGTAGAACTCTTTACCAGATGTGACCTAACTTGAGGTTTACCAGACTTTTATTGTAACATACATATATGGCAACGTTACTTTTAAAAAGTAACGAGTAAAAGTACAAGTATTTTTAAAAAAAGTAACGAGTAAAAAGTAAAAAGTTCATATTTTAAAAAGTAACGAGTAAAAAGTACAAGTAAAAGTACAAGTACTAAGCAAAAAAAGTAACGATTTAAAAGTACATTTCTAGGAAATCGAAAATTCAAAGTAACCTAAAATTTTATTGAATAATATTCTTATGCTCTTTAAAGTTTTTGCCAAATTGTTGTCATTTATTTAATTATTTTTAATTTTGAAAGTTATGGATTTAAATTTATTTTTAAATTCGAAAGAATATTATAATATAATTTTATAATATAATCGTATAATATAATTTTAAAATCAAATATAGTTTTAATTTCAAACTTTTTATGGATTTGCACGAAAAAGAAATTTTATCTATTGATTTTAATTTTTAGTTTATTATTTTTATTTATTTAAATTACCATTGATTTAAGATTGTTTTACTCTTTAGAGACGCGTTTCAAAAGCACAAACGTAAACAAAGCAAACACAGGGTTTCAGATAGCTTTGTGATCTTTGAGCTAGTAAAAAATAATTGAATGTGCAGTATAAGTTGAAACAGAAGGTATTTAAACACGAAGTTAGCTGTGAATGCATGTATATTGCACATTAATTTTATTAATTAAAAAAAAACATAAGCATTTTTTTTCAATTTAATATTTTTTTTTTAGAAAGCTTACCGAGTTTTAGAAAAAAAGTAACGATTTCGTTCGATATTTCCGTTACAAATACTTGTACTTTTTCCCTAAAAAAGTAACGAAAGTACAAGTAAAAGTACTAAATTTAAAAAGTAACGAAGTACAAGTAAAAGTACGTACTTTTTACTTGTTCCGGCGGTACAAGTAACGAAAGTAAAAGTACTGCCATCTATGGTAACATATAAACCTAACTTCCAAACACAACTTTTAAATATGAAATATCAATCTAATAATATTTGTTGATTTACAAAATTCTTAAACTTACATTTCATAAATATATAAATGCATCCTTTTCCTCTCCGATAAATTTTATTCAAAATTGAATATATTTTGAAGAAACCAGCTGTTTTCACAATTTTCTCTATTACTGAGTTTTCATCTAATATCCAAATATTCTTTGTAGCACATGCTTAACGTATGGAACTTTGTAGCACTGCTTAACGAACAAACTACTTTCCCATAACACGCATTAATTTATGAATGCATAATGAATGAGATTATTCCCTTGGCTTTGGATCTTTATGAAAGTTTTAAAATCTCTATCAGGATAATGATCTATCCTAGACGTTTTAGTTTTATTTCAAACAGATCTAATCGGGAATTGTTCCAAACGTCACCTTCCTGTGACATTATCTGACTTGCGCATGAATACATTCCAAGTCAGAAGAAAATTTTGCATTGCCTTTTTCCTGTTAACAAACATACATTCTGAGCATTCCCTTCAACAAATCGAAATCGAACCGAAATAGCTGCATCGCACAGCTTTGTTTTTCATACTTAATTGTCAGTCTAGACGAAGGGCTATATTTCCCACACAAAAAAAAATTTAATCTTTCTGCAGTTTTTGATTTTTATTACAAAGAAATGTTTTGATATCATTTCAGAAAATATAATATATTAAAATACTATGATAGTTATAGTATAATATTATTATTCTATTATACTAATATTAATATACTATTATAAATATATTATTACAAGTGTTTGGATTAATGTTAAAGTTGTCAAGATTAGTTATGAAACATGCTGACTTAAAAATGGCGAATTCGTTCTATAGCGAAAATTACTTCTTGCGGCCGCCATCATAAAAGAAAGTTAACAGATAGTATGCGTGGGTGTGGGGTCTGCTCTAACTAATAAGTTCGATCCTAAAACTGTTAGATTTAACCAAGATTCCGTAGTTTAGTAGTTAAAAATATTGGAAAATCATAGACGCACTGCTTTTTTCATAAATGATTTTTTTGAAGAAAAAGTCAAATCATCGATCCCTGGTGTGGCGAAACCGGGTGCTTATGCAAACTACACTTGATGTAAGGAATTAAGAGAATTTGTAGACTTGGTCGATTATCTTTAGAACTATTGCCACAGGAAATTGCCGATTGCCACATGAAATGATAAACATTCTTATTTCAAGTATGAAATAACACTGCAAGGCCTGTATATCTGCAAGAGGGGACCATATATTAACTCACTTTTCTTTTTGTTTATTCTGCAACCACTGCTTCATACCTTCTTACTCCAACGAGTGTTACGCACGATCATGGGTGTGTATTACATTTCTTGAATTATTTTTTGCTTTGTAGTGTAACAGTGTGCGTACATATCAAATTTCATTGCAATTTGTCCAGTAGTCCTATAGATAATCGACTAAGTTTGCATTATCTCTTAATGTCTTAAACCACTATATATAGGATGAAAAAGTAACATATATTTTTATTTTATATGGCAATTTAAGAAAAATCTATAAAATATTGTTTGATACATCATTATTTCTAACCAGTCAATAAAAATTTGTCATATTTAGGTTTTTTTATTATTTTTTTTTAAAAGTTTCGAAGTATTGGGGAAAAAAACTTTAGTTTTGGCCATTAGAGAAAAGAGTTGCCAATTGGGAAATGCAACTGGAGAGCTGAAAATGATCGGAAAAGTATTCTGGTACTCAAGGGAGGGGGAATAGTTTAATAACTTTTTAAAGAGTTCTCTGTTAAATAACTTCTTTCACAATTATCGCTGTTTGTTTTACTATACATTTTCTGTTTTATTGTACGGACAACTATTTATTTTATTTGGTACTTTTATTGCCAGTTTTATTTTTCAAAATTATTAATATCACATAGTTTCATATTTTATAGCAATTAATGGTTATATCCATTAATTAGTTTAATAACCTCTTAAAGAGTTTTCTATTAATAAATTTCTTTACAATTATTATTGTTTGTTTTACTAAGCGTTGTTTGTTTATTATACAGACTACTATTTTATTATTTAGAACTTTTAATGCCAGTTTTATTTTTCAAAATTATTTACATCAATTTTAATTTTATATTTCATGATAATTATTACCTATATCCTCTAATTAGTTTAAGAACTTTTTAAAAAGTTCACTGTTAAATAAGTTTTTAACATTGATAACTTATTATTACTTTATTTAGACTTATTAAAATTTTGCAATTTAGAATAATTATTAATAACTACTATTTTATTATTTAGAAATTTTATTCCCTGGCTTATTACTTTAAATGATATTATCAATTTTTGTTTTATATATAATTACAATTATTAGCTATACCATTTTATAATTTAAGAACTTTATAAAAAGTTCCCTGTTAAATAACTTTTTGCACAACTGTTATTATCTATTTTCTTACAATTATTTTATTTAGATTTATTAATATGTTCTAATTTGTAATGATTATTTTCAAATACTTTTTTATTATTTAACAATTATCATTTCAAAACTAAAATAATTAGTAATTATGAGTCATCTGCAGGATGATCAGTGCTAAAATGCAATGGAATAAAACATTAATATTAACTGCATAGCATTTATATTTTTATTATGTTTAGCTATTGCATATTTAGAATTTTTTTTCATGAAACTCTAGTTGTATTTTTATTTGTAAATTATAGCTTTTGTGCATTCAACTAATTCTCAACTTCTTTTTGCTATAAAGTTATTAATTTACACATTATTCAATTTTAAATTATATTTTTGATTGAGCACCATAAGATTTATATATATATATTATTTTGCCATTATTCTACTATGTGATGAAAATTCCAGCTTACTTTTTCATATTCTTAAAAAAAAAGTCATATTTAAATTATTTTACAATATAAGTTTGAAAATATC
The DNA here is from genome assembly GCF_043381705.1 of Parasteatoda tepidariorum. NCBI lineage: Eukaryota > Metazoa > Arthropoda > Arachnida > Araneae > Theridiidae > Parasteatoda > Parasteatoda tepidariorum. The sequence goes on from NC_092210.1 coordinate 11,478,473, forward strand.
GCAAGCATATTTGTCACCTACTAATATGGAAAATTAAAATTACGTAATAATTCTTTTCTATCTTTTAAAGTGAAAAACATAAAATTTTCTTGTAAAAAAACATTAGATTTGTATTAAATAAATTTAGATTTTTTAGTGAAAAGTAACTATTTTTTTGTAGAAAATATCTATTTGTTACGTAAAAAATGTAATTTTTCCAACGAAATATATCCGAAATATATCTTGTTTTAGCAGAAAATATTTTTGTAGTGAAGGGTTATTTGTTTCTACGTTTATCTGTTGCATCTTATAAAAACATCCGTTGCATTGTCACTGTGGGGAGCGGAGTTATCGACCATGCCAACCGTCATCTATCAAAAGGTACCTCTTGATAGAATCAAGTTAGCATGCTTTATATACTAGTGAATGATGTTAAACTTTTGTAGTGGTAGTTACGCCACATCACCTTCATTATACAATGTAAATAACTTTGGTCTATCTCAGTGTTTCCCAAAGTGTGGTACGCGTACCCCCAGGGGTACGAGAACAGTCTAGAGGGGGTACCCGGTCTTATGTGAATATCTTACAACAAAAGAGCATTTCAAAAAAAATTTATTTAAAAACAAAGCTCTCCATGAAAATTTACAATTAAGTATTTTTCTATTGGCTATTTTTTGCTGAGTTAACAGTTAATAATTAGTATTGTCAAGAGTCAGTTGTAATTTTTAACTTTTGTGCAACTTTTTTCATAGTAAAAAATACATAAATTTTTTTATTAGGATACACAGCGTTACGAAAAATTTAGAAAGGGTACACAAGAGTAATAAGTTTGGGAAACACTGGTCTATCTTATAGCCAAAAATGGCGGAAAGTACTGTTGTTGTTACAGATGCCACTTTTATTAATTTATTTTGTATTCGCCATTGAGCAGCAGACCCAATTTTTTTGGTTTACGATTATTAATGTTCAACTCCGTAGCCTTGTAATTCTCAACTCACTCCAGAAGACAAGGAAACTCGTGGATCAAATATTGAGAAAAATTTTCTTTCGTGGAGGATTTTTTGAAGGAATTAACCTGCATTTGCGTTTCATGGAGAGAAAAATAACGAAAGCCTCCTTTGATTAGCTGACGGCAAGGGGATTCTAACCCATGATCCGTCTACCACTGAGGATATTTCACGTCAGCGCTGTGGTCGCTGCAAGCCTGTTTCGGAATTCGTATCGACCAGTCATCGCCGGGATCGAACCCCGGTTCACCTCATTGGAAGGCGAAAGCTCTATCCCTTGAGCCATCGCGGCTCCGTATCTGGCCATTTGTCAATATCAGCAATACTGCTTGAATTCAGCCGAATTTCTAAGGCATATGGTGTTCTTCTTGTTTTACAGTGGCGCCATCTATGGCTAGAAATATGATTTAGCCTCATACATACTAATGTTCAACGCAGAATTCTGAGAGATATTGCCCGACTATTTTTTATGGCATAGGGAAATGTATGAACCTCTTTTAAGCAATGGTTAAAATTATTTTTTAAAAAAAAATACTTCTACGCTTCATATTTCTCATGCATAATAAATTTACACAGATAATTACTTTTTCAAATTTTTTTAAATATATTTTTCTACAACTTCATTTCTTTCAAAAACAATAAATTCCTAACTATTACTATTTATTTTTCTAAAAAATACCCTCCAAGTCAATTTTCATACACGTAGTTTTGCATTTTAGATTTGATTCAGAATAATATAAAAATATATATCAGCATTGTCTTCATGTGAAAAAAAGATAGTAAAAAAAACCAAAAGCATACAGGCATAAGTTTAAAATAACGAAATATTTTCGTAATAGTTAAATGCAAACTATCTCCAAACTATTTCAGAAAACTATGGAGAAGTTGCCTACTTACACCTCCTTTTTAAAAATAACAACTCCTTTGCTTAACTTTTGTTCTGAATAGTTCGAAAGTAAGCAGTCAAGCAAAATAAATATAATTTAACTTCAAACATGCGTTGTTCAGAACTTTCGAGAGAGTGAAGATAATTTAAAATTCATAGCCATTTTGTATCACAAAAGGAAAAGTTCTTGAAAGAATTTCGTTAGCGTCTTCGTTTATCCATTATTTTAAGGAAATAAAAATAATTTTAAAACTACTTTTTTCTCGCTTATAAACTTTTAGATTGAAATTGTTCGAGGTTGTGTTAATGGCAGGTTAAAACAAGAATATAATTAGTGTTTAGAATTAAGTAACAGGTTTTTACGTTTTTATAAGGTTTCCATTCTTTTCCAGTGATTTATTTTTAGGAAAAACGAAATTAAAGCATGTAGAAAATTATTTTGTATGTATGAAATAAAAACTTATGAAAAGTTGTTACGTAATTTGTGACTGTTATCGTACATGGAATTTTATTTCACATTATGCATGAAGTAGTATGTACTTTTCCTAAATTTAAAATTTAATTTAGAAATGTATTGTTTTATTATGTAACTGTAACTGTATTGATATATTTTCATTTAGTTAAACACTGAGGAAAAGAACATGGTTGAAACTGCCGAAATACAGTCAAACCTCGTTATCTCGAACTTGAAGGAAACTAGAACGAGAAAAAACTCTCGAACTAGAGGAGAAAAAATTCGAGACATCGAAAATTCGAATTATCGAAATTCGCATGTTATCGATGGTAGAATAAAGAAAAATGCTCTTTACATGCCTTATTTATTATTCCATATTTATTCTAAAAACATTTTTTTCACTTTCATTTAAAAAAAGATTCAATTGTTGTTTGCTTTAGAGAAGTGTAAGAAAGTTCGTCTATAACACTTTCTAAGTGAACTGTACCTTTAAATGTCTCTTCTGACATATTCGACTGCCTCTCAATAAATCTCCTTACAGTGTCCACTCCAGAAAGTGCCTGTTTGTTAGTAACATTGGGCTGTAAATCTTTGATTTCCTCATTCTCTTTTTCTGATAGTTCACAAGAAGCTTTCGTTTGAGCGATGATATCATTGTCAACCCACTGACCACACACTGTTACTGCATCATCTACGTTTACAAAGTCATGAAATTTCATTAGTCCGGTCAATCTGTTCCAAGCATTTTCGGTGTAGTTATCAGCAGAATTAACGATATTGATTGTTTGACTACTTTTGTGATCTTTAATGAATCCAGACTTCTTGAAGTCATTCATTATCGTAGAGGAAGGCACATCATTCCATGCCTTGTCAGCCATTCCTAAATTTTTTTAAATTTTTTATTAGAATATTTTTTTAATTTTAGAAAAAAAATCTGCACTATTTATGGAAAAAAAATTCAAACTATCGTGGGATTAGAAAAAAAAATCGTTAAATCAATTTTTTTTAACATTGAGTGTATAGGAAATTTGAAGGGAATTTTTTTTCTTCGAGATATCAAAAAATTCGTGAAATCGAGGTTCGAGTTAGCGAGGTATGTTACAATTTACTGTGTTCCTTGGAATGACCAAATTTTGACCGAAGCACTTTGGTAGTGATTTTGGTAAAACTTAACAATGAAATATGGCTTTATAATATGAGTAATATAGTATTTTTATTATGATATATTGGAGTATGGCATGAAAACCATTACTTCGTTTTAGTTTACTTTTCGGTTTTGCATTTTTATTTTGAAATTATTATTAACTATTATTTTGAACTATTTCAATTTAATTATTTTATTAATTATAATTTTGAAAATCAAAATTCCCAGTATACCGTTATCATATGAATGAATATAGTTACCAAATGAATGAATTAAATACCTTATAATTTGGTTATATTAACCAGAATTATGTTTTACTTTGCCAGAAATTTCATAACCGTATGGTAATTTCTTTAGAATTCATTTCTTCGGATACTGGGTTGATCTTTCTGACTTATACAAATGAGGGGAGAAAAGTTCATAAAATTATGTCATTTTTAAAACAATTATTTTAATAGCATGCGTTAAAATGAATTTTTAAAAAAAAACATCTTAATGTTGCATTTTTAAGCTTCATAACTGAAAATATTTTGAAGGAATTGTAATAAATAGAAATTTATTTTACTTTTTTTTATTTTTTTGGATCAATACTTTTAAAGATGAGTTACTATTTCAGCGGAAATAGTTCGCTTGTTTCTTCAATAGATGACTACACTGGTTAATTCTTGTGAGCGTTTATGGTGTATAACATGATTTGCCTCCAGGTGGCACCACCATTATAAATTTGAAATTCAATCACAATAGTGATATTTATTAGAAATTTTAATTATCCTTCCAAACTGGGATTTTTGGGTTGAATTATGTGTATTTAAGTTTATTTATATTTAATTAATATTGTCTTATCACTTTTATGAGGTATTATTTAATTTGTGACTGTTTTTATAAGGGAACTTTATTCTTGTTCTGACGTTCACTGGTTGCGTTGCGGCTCGTGGGAGGAAAATAGGTCAGTCTAAGATTCTTCAGCCTTGCTTACAAGAGAAAAAGGTTGTGAAGAGTGACCGAGGGAGGATGGACTAAGACTGAGAGGATGATGAATTAAAGCCGGAGTCACTGAAGAAGATGGTCTAAGACGGAACCGCTGAAAGGATGATGTATTAAAGCCAGAGTCGCTGAATGAATGGACTAGGTTGGAGCCCCTGAGTGAATGAGCGGGAATCTTGAGCAAAGTTAAGCCGAAGCCGCTAAGTTAAGGACTGAAAGTGAGGAGCTGAGTTCCGGAGCCGCTATGTGCGTATCTGTTTTCTTATCCAGAGCGTCTCAATGCTGTCTGTCCGTAAGTGCTAACTGCCTTACTAGAAGGAAGCCCAAAGAAACTCGAAGTGTTGGAGTGCTGTCTATCGGAGAATGGAATGTTAACCTGATCCACGAGTCTGGCGGCAATACCGGTGGGCGTTCCAGAGATTTGGTCCGTATTTTGATTCGAATTTATAAACTCCAAGTTCGATTTTAGTACAGTTTTAAAAGAATAATTTACCCTGACTTTTCATTGTTGCTACTGTATTTAAGATATATATTTTGAGAAAAGCCTTTTATTTTTAATCGTGTTTACTGGATTCAGAGAGTATTAGGATCTATATTTTTAATTGATTTTAGTAGATTTTAAGATAAGTATGCCTTTTATTCTTAATTGTTTTTTCTGGATTTGAAGTAATAGAATGTTGAGCCTTAAATTTTTAATTGCATGTGTTTTTGTGTGAAAATAAGAGTTTTAATAAAATTGGTTCTAATTGTTAAATGTTTCAAGTTATTCTTTTGTTGATTTTCTTTGTTGAACCTGGGTAACTGTTACCGAAGTTAAATTATTGATCGCAGCATAATCAAAGTTTTAAAGGTAACAGTACAGAATAAAATAAAGCTTCAGAAATTATTCATTCATTTCATACATGACTGAACAAACTGAATGAATTACATGAATTATAATAATATAACTTAATGAATTTAACATGAATTATAACTGAATAAACTGAATGAACAAAATGAATTTTAAAACATTTGCATTTTTAGGCTTCTTAACTAAATATATTTTGAGGGAATAAAATAATAAAGCTTCGGAAATTATTTATTCAAACATAACTGTATAAACTGAAATTTAGATAAAAGTTTTTGAAATTACATTTTCCATTATGTCTTAACGGTAATACACCCTTTGATGTTTACAACGTGTTTCGTAATCGACATTCTCTTTAATTAGATTTCTAAGAAAAAATATTTATATACTACTTTCCGAAATAAATCAACCATAATTATAATTTAACATAAAACTATTTACATTACCCATCAAAAAAAAATATTTAATAGATGAAGAAATAAACATTTTTTATTTTATACTTATTTAATTTATTACTATTACTATTTATAATTATACTTATTAAGCTTCCTTTTTAATTTTACTTATTTAAACGGACTTATTTAATTTATTTTATGATTATTTTTATAGCATATTTTAACTTTATTTTTAAATAACTTTATTCTGATGGTTCATATCTAAAAATACTTTGATGGAAAAAATGCGGAAGTGTAAAAATTACACATGTTAAACACAAATGAACAAATTAAAAATTATATAAAAAAAATTTTTTTTGATCTCTTAGACCAAGTCTTGGTGGTAAAATATCAGAAGTGTAATGCGGAGTCCTTTTAACAATGAAAATTACTGCATGATTCGTAATAGGCGCTCTTTAATTAGATTTATATATATATATATATATATANTGTAACATAAAAAGCTTCTGTTAATCTTTTTATGTTATCCTAATTAATTATTCTAAGCGAAATACTTTCTCACACTTTTAAAGACCACATCCTGTTCTTAAATTTATTTTTAGCTCAAGTATGCATATAATTAAAAGCAAGACATTTTTCCCCTTGCTCTGTGTGGGAAACGCTCGACCTATTTCATGAACCAATAGCAACTACTACTTTTTTTAAAAAAAGTGTAGCCAGTAGTGAGACAAAAAAACAACAGTTGTTTGTAACGATTCATGGCAGCTACTTTCATTAGCTTAGAAAAGAAACACTGTTTTAAAGCAGCTAAACTTTCGAATATGATGGGAACAAACCTTTGCCTTTCCGTCAATGGATGCAAAGGAAAATGACCCTGTAGCTATAGCTGAGGGCAAACAGAAATTGCGTATTTAAAATCACGTATAACTAATATTTTAACAAGCTATTACGAAAAATAGTTACTTAATCACTTTTGCCACGCTTTCACATGCGAATGCACACTCGCGAAACGATGTTATTGAAAAGGAAGGGAACGTATTTTCAATGTGCTTAACTTCTTAGAGGAAATAAAAGAGCATTCAAACAATTGAAAAATTGCAAGTATTTCATAATTTCTTTAATTAAATATTCGCTGCCGATAAAAACATAAGAAGTTAAAAGTTAAATGAACAAATTCGAAAAAACTGTTTCGGAATAGCAAACTGGCTCAGGTAAACACGAATAATTATTTCTTAATTATTCCCTTAGATTTAATGTAAACCGATGTCTTACTCAAAACCATTTTGAACATAGGCGTAAATTAAGTTCTTCAGCAAAGTTCGTCTCCTTAATGTAGTAAAGTAGTTACTATAATTCCAAAGTAGTTAGTAGTCACTACATTTAAAAAAAGTAGTTGCTGCTGTAAACTACATTTGTAATAAAGTAGTTGTAGTTGCAATTAACTACATTTGTAACAAAGTAGTTGTAGTAACTACAAAAATAACATAGTTTTTCCGACCACTGCTCTAAACAATCCTTTGTCAATAGTTTCTTTCAAAATTCAACTATTTTCTAATTTCGGATCCTCCAGCAATTTTATTTAAATCCTTCACCAAAGTTTGTCTATTGAAAGTAGCTAGATACTGATTACGTTTTGAAAGTAGTTTGTACTCACTAGGTCTAAAGAAAACAATTGTTCGTAACTACATTTGTAATATAGTACTTGCAGTAAAATACGAAAAAAATTAATTTTTGCGGACCACTGTTTTCAATATAAATAGAAAGGTGCTAAAAAAAATAATTGTCGTAACTACATTTGTAATACAGTACCTGCAGTAAACTATGAAAAAAATTAATTTCTGTAGACCACTGTTTTCAATATAATATAAAGGGGTGCTGCTAGAAACCCATACTTCATACAGAATATTTATACTACCAAATAATTCAATTCTACACGTAAATTTAAATTGCTAACTCCTCTTTTTGACGTCACGTCTTTCTTAAATTTCTAAATCAGCGCAATAGCTCCATCTCATATTTTCGCACTACAACCAAATGCACAATCCTAACAGCACCATTTTGTATGACTTATGATATACTTCGTCGGAATGAAACAACGCATTCACGTTCCGATGTGTTCTAAGAATCAAATTCCAAACTATCCCCCTCCCAACTCAACAAATAAAGAAACTTCATGTTTCTTTCCTATGAACGTAAATATTTTTATACGTCTCCTTTTGAAATGTTAAGACATAAACATTTCGTGACTTGCGACTATAAAGACGAAATTGCTCTATCTGTATCATTTCATCTTTTTTACTAGAAACTATGTTATTTTCTGTAAAGGAATACTTTAGAAATTTTTTCGTAAAGTGATACTATAAGAAATTTCGGAAGCATAAAAATATATTTTGAAACACAATATAAAGCAGCATGAATTATCAATGATACGTGAAGAAAATATAACTTATGTAAAATATGCATTGCGTGAAAACATTTCTTAAATTTCCCACGAACGATTCTATTTGGTTATTTCTGATGCTGTTTAAAATTTCTCTTATAAGTCTCGATCAGCTTCATATCTAAAATTGTTTTGATTTTAATTATGCACAACTGTGGCGTCATCTAGCTGTTAAATAACTAAATTCTAAGTACCAAAGAAGTTGTCATGTAAAAAACTAGATACATTGTCTAATTAATTCCGGTTGAGCCACTATGGCACAGAGGATAGAACATTGCCTTAGGAGACTGGGGTTCAAAACCCAGTGGTGGCTAGTTAAGATTTCTGCTCTCGGCTCTCACCGACCACAATGCAGACGTAAAATCTCCTCAGTGGCAGACGAATCATAAGTTAAAAACCCCTTGCCATTGGGATAACCATTTGAGGTTTTCGTTGTTTTCCTCTCTATGTAACGCAAATGCAGGTTAATTCCATCAAAAGTCCTAGTCTGCAGGTGAGTTTGTCTCAATACATTCTTTATAGACTCCTAAACAATCCAAACAAAATCAATGAAATTTGACATACAGATAGTTTGAAGCACGAGGAAGGTCACTGTTGGCATAAGAACAATTTGCGACGAAACGTTTGAGTGGGATGAGCGAAAAACAAAATAGAATTTTCTGATTGTTTAAGCGTTAGCCATTGTTATAAATTTAACTATAGAAGATTCAATTTAAAGATAACTTCAGAGATAATTGCTAGCTAATAGCTCTATTAGATCAAAAAATACTTTATTGCACGTATTTAAATATTTAATTGTTTTATATTAGCTAGGTCAGATAAATTCACCGAACAACATTATGTAATGTATGCATATTGAAATAAAAGATGCAAGCTGTCTACTAGAATACAAAAGTAAAGGAGTAAAGTATTTATTTGTCTAGAAGAGCCGTAAGAAATCGTCATACTATCATTGACGAGAACGATCCTTATTTAATGTTGGTAATATGTATTAATTGAAATAAAATAACTAAAAAGCTTATGTAATATTAAGCAGTGAAGAAAAGATTTGTTTTGGATAACTGTTAAAAATCGTCATATTATTATTGACACTTATGCTTAATTAATATTAATAATATGTATTAATTGAAATAAAATAAAATAAGCTGTGAGACAAAAAGCGAAGTTAATAGGAAAACGGTTAATGGGAAATTCGTTTACCAAAACAGTAGAAAATCGTGATTTATAGATAACGCTTTGTTAATATATGCTAATGACCGTAATAATTACGTAATAAGTACCAAATGTACTAATATAGTTTTGAAATAGTATATTGATATATTAGGTGATGATTAAAACTGTACCAATATTAAGCAGTTTTAAGCCATGCTAAATAAGCCTATAATTATTTCCTCTGGTAGGGTACACTAGTACCCTGTAATATAATACGTGGTCCAATTTGAATATTATGGGTCAATACTAAGGTGACATATGGGGCCATTTTGTAATACAGAATATTGACATCGAATTTCCTCATTTTAACGCTAAGCAGCACACTATTATGTATATATACATACATAGTAGCATGTAGGGCTACATTGTGTACCCCCTATTAAGCCTGCAATTATTTCCTCTATTAGGGTACACTAGTACCGGGTACTATAATATGTGCTCCAATTTGAATATTTTGGGTCAATTTTAAAATGACATATCTTTATTGTAATAGGATGAACTACAAAAAAAAATTATATTTGCATACTTAAATAATGTAAATCCAATGAAAAGGGTAACAAATAACATTAAATATAAAATTTAATTTGTTTTATCTACGTCAATTGAGAATATTTGAGAAAGTACCAAGTACGGGACATTTTTATAACAAAAAAAAGTTATATCCATACTATTAGAGTATAAATTAGGTGGGAATAATAATTCTTTGGTTTATTTTATTCACCACTGCCTAATTTGAAATACAAATCATGCAAGAATACTATAACTAATGTGGACTAGTTATGTTAAGATTAAAATGAAGGCAAAAACAGTTATGCTACTTTGAACATCCTCATATTGAAGCAAACAATTTTGTGTTGTTTTCTATGATTCATTAATTACCCTAAAAATGTTACTTACCATGTTCTTCTATCAATCTCTTTAACACCCTTTATGCAACTGAAACACACTTCCTCGATTCGATTTCTTCGAGCCCATTCGATCGCTATTCGATAATGACATGTTTCTTAATTCAAATGTAACATTAGGTCACTATCAAAATAAAAGGTTTCTTTTTTCAGCTGGTCACGTGTGCTATATTTTTTCTCCACTAATGAAAAACTTTATACACGTTTTCTCAACTATGAGTTCGGGGAGAATATTTAACTGCTACTTTTTCGAACTTTTCCTCCATATTTGTGTGTGTAATCATCCAAAATATTACTTAAGCTTAGTAAGTAACTCAAAGTATTAACAACATTTTTCGAAAAAAAAATGTTTTTTTTTAATTAGAGCTGATTTTTAATAGAATGATTTAGATAATTATTTTAAACTATTTTGTTTACAATGATAATGAGTTTTCTTTTCTAAGCTTCTCTATAGCGTACTATTAGTTTCAAGCTACTAGAGATTACATATTTTTAAAATTTTTAAACTATGATAAAAGCTCTTTTTAACATTCGTCTTAGATAACAATTTTTTAATTCCTAATTTTTTTAATTCCTCAAAATATTTATACATCAAAAAACACATACATCTAACCAGATCGGAAAACGTACCTACACATCAAGAACTGTAATTGTATAATATAATCCTAATTACCCAGTAGAAAATGTTAATTAAATAAATATTGACACTTTATTTTTATAAGTTATAAATTTCAAGCATCAGACATAAATTAATAACGACTAATATGAAGATCGAATCATGGATTTTAATTTTCTCCCGAAAATTACTTTATAAATGCTATTAAGTTAATTCGAAATCTTTACATCTCCTAATCAAAAACTTGTATAAAATAAAATTATTTCCGATTAGCAAACTATCCAACGCTCTTCTATGATTGAATTCTATTTGAATATCAAAATAAATATTTTAAATTAAATAAAAAAAATTTAAAGTTAACATTCCAAAACTGCTTCATAGACTCTGCCTGTGCAAATTTCTTCTTTTCATAAGAACTTTTCTTAACAGACATTAAGAAGACGCCATACCGTGGAAGAAACTTTTCCTTGCAAATTCTCTTTCTCCTTCATTACTAATTTAAAATGTAGAAAAAGTGATTTCGTACGAACCTAGAGTATGCCACGAAGTTTCAAAAACTGAAAAGAAAATTTTAAAATTTACAAGAGAAATAATGAGAAGATAACTTAGGATTACACAACGGTGATATTCTCTTATATTAATTTGCTTGCATTTTAATATTTTCAAGTATTTTGTTTCTGCTACCGAAACTTATTTTAGGTAAGGGAGAGAGGGGTCAATTGTAGCAGGCTACGATTGTAACAGAGCAAAAATTTCGAGTGTCAGGTTCTAGATTTGGTTCCTAGGTGGTGCACAAGGTGTATTTAATAAATCTACATATACACCCCTGCTGCAACCATTTTTATGTACTTTTGAAAGAGTTACATCCCAAAAGATATTTTCACGCTATGTAAGTACTTTTTTTGGTATTAGAATATTATATTGCAGCAAGTTAATTTTGCTTAAACAAATAAAAATTATTAACCGAATATGTAAGTGGACACCTTAATTAATATTTCCAAAAAAAAAGATTAGTTTTGTTAATTAACTAGCATTGTTTTTAAAAAATGAAGCCGAAATGGCGTGTTGGGGACAATGGTAACAATAAGTAAAGGGACGATTGTAACAGCTGAAAATAAATAATCTTATGTTTACAAACCATTACTTAACTCTTTAAGAACCACCAATAGTTTCCTATATCATTTATATTATGTTGCATGCGCACTATTTTATTTGTCACCTTTCACAGCATAAATTAAAATTTTTAACCCCTTAAAGTTAAAAGTTTAACCCTTTAGATCTCTGCTCATTATTATTTTTACTCCTAAAATATCCCTACTATTTTGATCAATAAAAAAATATATCACAACTATGATAGTATGTATAATTAACTATGTTTTAGTTGAATTTATGAACTGTTACAATTGACCCCGTAAGTGGGGACAGTTGTAACAAGAACACGACTGTCAAAAATTGTTAATAACTAATATAATAACATTTAAAATAAGGTATTTATTTTTTTCTAGTAGAGGATAGTCAACTTTACTCGTCTGTCAATTAATACTAATAATATATTGGATTTTTTGTTAGTTAAAAATAGTTAAGTAAAAAATTTTACACTTGACCCCTCTCCCCTACGCATGAACTTACTTTTTCCTTCTTTTAAATTTCAAATTAGTAATGAAGAAGAAAGAGAATTTTCGACGAAAATTTTCTTCCGTGGTATAGTGTCCTCTTAAATTGATGTTACTATTTTCAGTATGAAAAAAAAAATGTTCTAAAACGCAAATATGGCATTTTTTGTTGTAATTTTTTATCTAAAAGCAACGCAAATGCTTCTCGACAACCTGACATTCACTTGAGTTTTATTATCATTTCTTCAAAATTCCAGGTTATTTTAAACGCTTTTCCTCTTTAAATACTGTTCCTAAATTGCCTCAAAAACAACCTGGCCTCCGAATTTTATCTTCAACGTTTCACCATGAAACGCTTTTTTTTTTATGGAAGCATTCGACCTCTTCTCTATTTTTATAATTTGTATATACAGAAAGGAGAATTTAATGGAAAAACGTAAACAGATCGATTACTTAATTCCATTTATCTCTTCTGTAAGAGAACTACGGTTTCAAAAAAGGAAGGTTGGGTAGCAGAATAATGTAAAAAAAGGAAGAGAGAGAAAAGTTCATCATGTGATGTGAAAAGGGATTTTAAGTGAAACCTTATCTATGTAATTATACCACACTGGAAAGGTATATAGTGATAAAAAGAGGGCGATGGGAATGTTTTAAAGATAAGACACTGTAAAAGACTTAGTGTGAAAACGAAAGTAGGAATGTGTTACTCTTTGTGATAGTTTTTAAAAAAGTTAAAAGTTCGGCTGATCGTAGAAATTACTTAATTTTTTGAGTTTTGTATATTTAAGTTAGTCGAATTAAACAAAGGTGTATTTATGTGATTAAATTAAAAAATTAGTTTAAAACTTAATTAGAAGTTTTGAGTTGAAATTATTTTAAAATGTAAATAGAAGTTTTGGATTAAAATTACTTGAAAACGTAATTTAGAAGTTTCGGATTAAAACTATTTTTAAATAAAATAAGTACAAGGGCAACAAGAGACAAATCTTCTCACAAATCTCTTACAGTTCAATGAGCCAATTCAATTGCAGCTAAAAGTATAAATTGTTTAAATCCTTATGTAAATATAAAGATATAATATTTACACAATTTATACTAATTATATAACTTACAAGTGTAAAATGTATTGTTTTTTTTTGTCTCTGTAACAACTGATAACATCACTTTAGTCCCATAGGAAAATTAAAGTTTTAAAATAATGTCTATTCAGTAAAGCTGATACAAGTTGTTATTGCTTTTTTTTTTCTTTTTTTGAAACGGAACTAGAACTTTATGCAAAATTACCCAGTGAAAATAATCAATCATTCAATATTATATGTTGGTAGAATAAAAGTAATCTATTGTGTATTTTAATATTCAAAATCATGTTAACGAAAATTCAAAAGTTAATTTGATGCTTATAAAACAAATCAGTTTTTCGAGATTCAGAAAAAAAGTAATGTCGAAACTATCAGAATATGGTACGATTTATCACGTTTCTTGCTCTATTGGAACACATAAAAGCTCCGTAACTTTTACGGAAGCGCTTTGGTAATGATTTTGGTAAAATTAGGAATAAAATATTGTTTAAAATTAGGTAGAAAAATAGGTAAATGTTTCAATTTTATCATGATATCTTAGAGCTTCAATCCTGATAACTACATTTCGAGTATAAGGAACTAATAGAGGGTGCATAAATTTGCATACAGTTTTGGTTTCCCGTAACCCCAACGATAACTTTATTTGCGCTTAAAATCATATGCGCGAAAAATCCTCAGCAAAGCGTGGAATCACTAACTTACCGAAAATAAGGTTAGTGTATATAAGGTTAGTATGATGTATTCTATATTTACTGTTGAGCCGTGATGGTACAGGGGATAGAGCGTTCGCCTTCCAATGAGGTAACTGGATTCAAATCCCAGGGATGGCTGGTAGATACGAATTCCGTATCCGGCTTGCACCGACCACAGTGCTGGCGTAAAATATCCTCAGTGCTATGTGGATCATGGGTTAGAGTCCCCTTGTAGTCAGGCTAACCATGGGAGGTTTTCGTGGTTTTCCTCTCCATGTAGTGTTTAATTCCATCAAAAAGTCCTCGATGGAAGGCGAATTCCTCCCAATATTTTATTCAGAAGTTCCCTTGTCTTCTGGATTGGGCACAAAAGTACAAGGCTACGGAGTTGAACATAAGTAGTCGTAAACCCAAATATTGGTCTGCTGTTCAACGACGGTTATAACATAAAATATGTTTACTGTTCTTCCTATTATTGCTTAAAAAAATTTTAAAAAATTTATTAATCACCATAAACATATTTTTTTTCAAGTATTAACAGAAAAGCAGAAAATATTTTTTTAAAATTTATTTTAGCTTTAAATTAATCTATAATCTGTTGGAAATATTTAATGGCTTATGCTAATTACCTGTTAAACCGAAATTTAGTTGCAACTCTATCAAATTTCGCGTTCCAATCCTGCTTTGACAAAGAATTAAATTTGATAGTAAGAAGGCCGCATTACTGACTGTGAATTCGTTCCAACAAGTTATGTTTAAATAACTATGATGAAAACGATGTCCCTGTAGCATTTTCATACAGAAAACAAAACTGCATTATATTTTACATTAAATATGACTTATTATATATTTTGCAAATACTACATAAGGAACTTGTTTTGCAATGGGTCTCAACTCGTTGTGGAATATATGCTAATGAAATCGGCAATTTTTTTGGCTAAAAAGGGAAATTAAAATCCTTCAGATTCCATGGGATCTTATCTCTTATTCAACTATAATGCGAGGAATGAACAATCTAGGCAAGCAGACAAAATGAAGGATAATAAAGGTGTTGCAAGTAATCTCTTTCAGCTACTCCTACACTGCACTCTATTATAGCTTTTTGGTTAGGGAATGGGCACGATTGCCTGAAAGGACAGTTATTACGATTTAACATCTTTTCATCCCTTGAACCTAACTGGTTTATAATATTCCGTTACTAGCGCTGTATTTCGCCGGTAAACATGCAATGTGTACGAGCGCCGTATTTAAACGACATCCACGCGGTGCTCGTAGCATCAAATTCTTTGATAACCAACCTAATCTGCTTTAAAATGCCACTGGATAATATTCAATTTACCTACTTTTATATTTATATCCTTATAAGTATATTTTTAATGCACATAATATGTTTCGCAAGTTATATAGATAATTTTCTTCAGTTTATAAATTGGTAGGAAAAAACCGAATTAAACCGAACCGAAACTGACCTTAAAGCACATTTTTTTTACTTATGAAATGAAAAACACTTAAATAACGGAATCTGAACATAAATTTACCGACATGCAAACTGATGTTGCATTTTTGATTGAACACTTCGAAAAACGAAGCACAATTCAGTGACGTCACTTCTGAGGAGCGGTCTGTCATAACGAAAGGGTTTATTGTGTATTATGCGGGGAAAATTCTGCTATGGCTACATTTCATTTTAAAAAATTTCTTGAGGCGTCTAGACATTTATATGATACGAGGCACGTTTTTTTAATTAAGAACCGTTTTGCTATGTACACAAATAGGTGTTGTGAACGACGCAGTGAGTCCCTGCATTCCTTAGGAACAGCTATGCACTGTAGCGAACTGTGTAGTTAACCTGTTTGCTCAGTTCCGTGTCTTTAAAATGTTTAAGACGATTGAATCGTCACAAGGTACGATCAGCGATGCGTTTTTTTTTTTTTTTTTTTTTTTTTTTTTTTTTTTTTTTTTTTTTTTTTTTTTTTTTTNTTTTTTTTTTTTTTTTTTTTTTTGTCGGCAAAAAACCTATCCGCTGCAAACATCGGCAGATTTGTGAAGTTTACAGATACTGCCATGTTGACAGAGAATTTTTCTACCTACTCCATGACAATAACTCTCCAGCAGCTCATATTAGAGCATTATCCTTCGGCTAGGAAGTTTGGACCCACCTCCCTGTAGCCCAGACCTTGCCCCGAGAGGTTTTCATCTTTTCCGATAATTCGTTCATCATTTCGGCGGCAACCACAACAACGATGACAAGAACGTGACAACGGCTGTGACCTCTTGGTTATCGGAGCAGGCGGCAAGTTTCTACTATTTATTATAAATCTAGTTGTAAATCATTATAAGCGTTTAAACAAACTCGTCAATTATGTAAACACATGTAAAAACATATGTAGAATTTGAAAAGAAATTTGCTTCTTAATTTTTTTTTTCGCTTGGTTTTTATTTTCGAAAGGCCCTTGCATTCATACTTACTGGCAGGTAAGATAGAAACTTCAATATGTAGAAATGGTTGACTCTAAACTAGTTTTTGTTTAGACAGCAAAAGAAACAACATTTAATATTCAATTAGTTTAAATTTCATTCAAGCAATGGCTTTTAAAATTCTTATTCAGGAGTTCTTTGTAGTTTAATATCATAATAAAAGGAAAATTATGTCGAAGTAATGCGCACTTATTTTCTTTAATTCAAGCCAAAATTCAGAAAATAATTATCTTATTTAAGAAAATTCATAAATTCGTGATATGTACTTAAATTTATTCACAGTGAACTTCTTATTGTACAAAATTTGATCTACATAATTTTACATGCCGTTTTTCATTTTTATACAAATATTGTAAATTCGGAATGCGTATACGCATACATGTTAAAGGAACTAATTTTCAAAGTTAAACACTAAAGTATAGCATACGTTCTTTTCAAAACTTTTTCTCGTCGAATCACGTTCATAAAGTTACGTAAATTAAGATTGTTTATCCAACAACTTTTATAATTTCCACGTCTTTCCATTTAAAGGATTATTTACATATTTATGAGTTGAAAACTAGAAAAAATTAAGTTTTATCTTTCATTACATTTTTTCTCTATCTCACTGCTGTTTTTCAAAAAAAATTCTAATTCTCCTTTTTTTTTCTTGAGTGCATATTTATTTCCGTTTAAATATACATTATCAAAAATTATATTTATTATTTTAACTGAAATCAGGGAAATGTTTTGAAAAAAAAAATTATGTTTAAAAGTTATATCAAAATGCTTCCTATTTACAATTATTTTCTCTTTTTTTTCAACGTGTACATCATGAAAATCCAAAACCAAAACTATCATCATGAAGGAAAACTTATTAAGCATGTTATATTAAAATTACATGATTTATTGACATGTATTCATAAATCTACATAAAAGCAAATTTAAAATTGATAAATAAATGAATAAAAAAGTTTGTTACTCATCCGCTTTCATGCACAAAAATTTTTATTTTAATGAATTTATGAGCACTATATGCTAGCTACATAGTGGTGCACAAATGTCAGACCACTCGAATAAGGATCTATAGAAATGCTAAATGATACAGAAACTATGCAATTCATTCTCACAAAGATTAAAAATCATTATCGGTTGATAAGCTGCTAACGGTAAAAATATATGCCTCATTGAAACACAATGGGGCTGCAAATAATAATTTTTTTCCCGCACATATGCATTCTTATACTTTTCTATTCATTGTTTCTTATATGTCATTCTATTCATTGCTTCTTACAGTCTTCTACACTTAGTAGCGCCATCTGCAGTCAAAATTTTTACCTAATATTAAGACTTGGAACAGCAGTAGCTCATAGAATAGAGCATTCGCCTCCCAGTGAGATGTCCCAGGTTCGATTTCCAGCTGTCGCTGTTTAATTCGGCTCCCCACACGCCCCTACCATAATGCTGATATATAATATCCTCTGTGAATCAGGTATTAGAATCCTCTTTCCGTTGGGCGAAACGTGGGAGGTTTTTGCGGTTTTCCTCCCAATGTAACGTGAATGGGGATAAGTTTCATCAAAATCTCCCCCATGGTGGCTACTTTGTCGCAGTGCTTGATCCGGG
The DNA here is from genome assembly GCF_043381705.1 of Parasteatoda tepidariorum. Taxonomy (NCBI): domain Eukaryota; kingdom Metazoa; phylum Arthropoda; class Arachnida; order Araneae; family Theridiidae; genus Parasteatoda; species Parasteatoda tepidariorum. The sequence continues at coordinate 11,496,809 of NC_092210.1, forward strand.
AGCTACCTTATTTTCTGGGATGGGTTTGATATTAAAAGGCTACGCATTTGAACATTGATAGACGTAAACTTAGACTTGGATCGACTGTTCAGCGCTAGTTATGAAATAAAATAAACTATTAAAACTTTGTCAGAATAAAACCTTGTTCCTTCACTTTATTGTGAATTTGAGTTTTCAAAACATTTTTCATTTTGAGTACGCCAGGTACAAAAATTCCAAAACTATATAAAAAAAAATGATGTAAGAAAAAAATAAATGCATTTTTGCGTTTAGTTACAATTTCTGCAGCTAACCAACAAATATGTCAAATCTATGAATAAACTATTTTTCTATTGATCAAAAAATATGTAGTAAATTGCATAAACTCCTATATACATTCGCGTCTCAGTTTCCACGGATTCTGAAACCAAATTGATATCTTCCTTGACGATAATCTTCTTCATTCTTACAATCGAGACCCCAAAATGATTAGATATTGTCTTACACTTATCAAGTTCCTAGGCGAGAGCTTCATAAAGAATATCTGTCTTCTGAGAAATAGAATATCCACCCTAGGGTATACATAACGGTGCTGTTATGTAATTATCTTGTAGTTACACAAGATACCTCCTGTTTCTCTTATCTGTTATGTTTTTATTTGCTTTACGTAATGCTGGTATGGAAATTAATTCTTGGTGGTTGTTGGATAATAATGCTCCTGTTTTTTTTTTCTTTGTCTTTTAATTTAAAATGCCTTTATGATAATATTTATAAATAAAGTTTTAATGCTCGTTTTATAGTTATCAGGGCTAGAAAATTATATTGTCGCGCTAAATCACTTCCAGTCAAATATTTGCACGGAGTGCTTAGTAATTTTATCCTCAAAATATACCAAGTTAGGGCCGAAACTCGAGATTTTTTTCAAAATATGCTTTTATAGTTTTTCACAATTAGTAGCGCCATCTGGTGTTGAACTTTGTATGTAATATTGAAACTTTGGGAGAATAAAACTGGTTTATTAAGCGATACACAGCAAATCGTGTGTTTTTGTCTCCTTCAGTTTTTCTTTAACTAAATTTTCAAACCATTTGCCATTTTTAGGAATCCCAGTGAAAAATGCTATTTTTTTTATAATTATATTTGTAAATAAACTTTTAATGCTTGCTTTATAGGTATAAACGGGTATTTATTTATCCTTACATACCTGACTGGGCATGTAAATAATCAATTAGATATACCATAAAATACCGATTAAACTCCTTTCAAATTTTGGCGAAAGTCGACAATATGGCTAAAAATCAGCAAATAGGGCTAAAAATATGGCACAACGCGAAAACAAAAAAAAACATTTATTCTAAAAATATAATTACCCCAATCTTTATGCATAAGAAAATAATTATACAATGTCATGAAAATAACTTTGCAATGTCATTTTCTAATAGCTTATTAAATGGCAAGCACTTACCGATAGTACTTAATAATTCTGATAGTATTAGTTCTACGTTAACATTAATGATTAGCATTAGCTAGTACTTACTATTATTAAACATTTCTTTATCAAAGTATCTAATACATTTAATTCATGCTCAAAATAAAAGCGTTGATGCAAATATGATGTTGTTAATGTAATTTTTTGGACAAAACAAATTAATGATAGTGACATACGTTAAATGCATATGAATGTAACTTTATTCAAATAATATTTAACAATAGCAAATAAAAAATAAGATTGCATCTGATTTTAATTATTTAATTAATTGAGGACTTTAATTATAATAATTTTGATTGAGAGTAATGAGAGTTATATCTAATCTTGGTTACTGGATTCGTTAACATTTCTTCCATTTTTAATTAATAAAATAATTAATTAATAAATTAGTGATTTTAATTATAATAATTTTGATTAAGAGTAATCATGGTTATATCTAATTATAAGAGAATTCGTTAACATTTCTTCCATTCATCCATGCGTCTGTACTTATAGATTAAAGTACAATATAAACAATAAATAAGGCGGAAACAAATTGTGAAATTATCATAAAACATTATCTTATTAGCTGATTTCTTTTAAGAAATCGTGAATCCTTAACTTAAACGTAAAAAACAATTATTCTGTCGTACACAAGAACAGTTTATTATAATCATTACATTTTAAATAGACTCATTATCACTGCAAGTACGGTGCGCGAATACAGTACAAAAAAGACCGAATAGTTTCTGAGAATCGAAATAAAAATAAAAATTTTATAATTAAATAATAGATTTAGTGCTAAATTTTAATATATTTAAATTGTCCGATCTGAAGATCTATTCAATCGATTCTATTTCAATTTTGGAATTTTTTTTGTTACAAGGATACAGTTTTAAGTTGCATAATTTGTCAACTTGAGATTGAAAAAATACGCACCATGCACAATCAATTGTTTTACCTTACACAATAAAAAAAAAGGCTTGCTGTGGCCTAAGTATGAGCAAAAAGAAAAATCAACAGAATTTTATTTCTCTGTAAGAAATACTACTCCCAATATGCAAAAGTTTTTGTGTTCTTAGTAAATTTTCGAAAGGCGCGGCTAAATTATTTCTTTAAAATTCTCTTAATGATTTTCTGTTATTATAGTAATGGTCTGCTTAATTTGCTGTTGATAAGCTCATACAGACTACATGAAAAATAAGTTTTTCAATTATATGAATATCAGTAGCATCAATAAATCGCATTCAAATGCGATCAACTAATAATTTTTAAAGAAATGATCTCTCAAAATGAGTGGTAAATCAAAGAATTAAATTCAATGGTCCAAGTTACAACATGCAAAGTACAGTGCGCCAAAAGAAAGTACCACCCTGACAACCTTTTGATCTAATGATCGGATGTTCATGCTCTAGGAGTCATTCTTAATGGTTCTAGAGGGTGGCCTCAAATATGCTAATTAATTAGTGAAGACGATATTTACGTTACGACGAAGCACAAAAACGTACTTTCTCTGAATAAACATTCTTCTTTTTTCAAGGAGTCGGATTTTTGTCTCACGAAATATAGGACGTAGCTGCAATATGGTAAATATGGTCCCCATAATTTTGTCAGGAGAGTGGTTCAAAGTTTGAACCCCATAATGTTAATTTTGTTTTTTGAGTCTTTAATCATATGAAGAGCTTTTTAAGCGAATTGAAAAAGTTTGCACGCAATTATAAAACTCGTTTATACAAAGATAAATCCATGCAAAAAATAACTTTTATTAATTATTTTTTATTTTTTAGCATTTTGCTTAATAATGATAGAAAAAATTTTAAATTGTGAAGTTATTTATTTACATCATTTTAAAGAATACAATTTTACATGACAAAATACAAAATTGGAGCGAAGAATAGTTCCAGAGAAATCGAATTTTAAAGAATCCGTATTTTTGTAACAAGATACATTTTGTACCATGTCGTACCTTGGAACGTTCATTCTCAATCTAATTTCTTTTCTCAGAATTCGTTCACAAAAAGCTATATTAAAAGACAAACTTATGTATTTCCCCAAAATTTTCTACATCCTTGAATTATTACTTTGTTTTTAAAAAATAAAATTGTTCCAGTGTACAACACTGACTTTTACACACTGTTTAAAAGTGTTTTTGGAAATTTTTTTCACCTGGGAAAATAAAAAAAAATCCGCAACTCAAGTGCTTTGCACTTCAGGCAAAGCTCTAATTAGAAACAATATAGACCATGTTCCATGTTCCCGTAAAAGATATACTTAGAACGGATGAATAACTTAAATAAATTCGAAATTATGAGATTTTTTAAAAAGAAATTCCAGTTTGGCTATTTTTTTCCTCTTAGATAAAAATTAGCAAAGTCAGCTAATTACTTTTACATTTTTTAGCATTTTAAGAGTCCAAATAATGCAGTGAGGAGTTATTTTTTTTTTAATATCAAAATTAGATCGCAAATGCTTTTCATTTTTGCAAATCTGTGGCTTTCATTATTTATTTTTTTGATTTTAAGCGCATTTTCAGAATTAGTATATAGGGAGCGCCGGCTAAAGAAAGGAATAAATTGACTCAACAGTCATGCAAGCAAACACACAGCAGTTATGAAAATAGCAAACAGGTTGCAAACACACTGCAGATATAAAAATAGCAAACATGTAGAAAACACATTGCAGTTATGAAAATACATGTAGCAAAAACACTGTAGATATGAAAATAGTACATGTAGCAAACAAACTACATATTTGAAAACAGCACAGATGTAACAAACGCACTGCAGTTAAGAAAATAGAAATCATGTAGCAGTTATGAAAATAGAACATTATTCACAAAAAAGCAAAATTTGATGTAACGATTGAGCCTTCGAAAAACACGTTCAAAAATAAACATCAACCGTTGAAGCATTTTTAAAATCATCTTGGAAATCATACTTTAAAACAAACACAGAAGATGTATCCTATAGATATCTAAATTAAGTTAAGTGTAAGCAAACAAATATTGAGACTTAGTTTGTCCATTATCCAAACCAATAATTAATAGAGAAGGATGTTCCATGTTTTCTCTATTTAACTTGAACCGTTATGAGAGATTTGTCATATTGGAAATACGATAAATCTGAGGGGAATTCGTGCCAAGCATATAAGCCAACTTATAGTGGAATGGGCATAAAGTTTGAATTGGGTCACGTAAAAGTAGTTAATGGTTGAAACTGAACGATCTGTAAGGGAGCTCATTGAATACCAAGAATGTATTGTACTTTGTGAAAATAATTCAATGGTTTTCCAATATTTGGAATTAAATGGAATTATTGTTGGTGATATATTATTAATCATACTATTAAGTCATTGTTTCGAAAACCTAGTAGGTAAGTAGTAATATATATATATATATATATATATATAGGAAGATAGACTAG
>NC_092210.1:11501879-11589898 GCF_043381705.1 Parasteatoda tepidariorum
ATATATATATATATATGAGAAGAGATTAGCAAGAAGATAGTTTATGTTGCACTTCGTAATCTATAACCATCACATATGTTATCTAAACATAAAATGTATAGATCAAAATATCGATTAATAATAAATAAAATATGATTGTGACATTTGTTTTGATTAAGTACTTTTCAAATAATTGAGTAGGTAGTAATATTGCACTTGTTTGATGCACTATTGTAACGGTTAATAAAGCGAAAACTATCATAGATTTTATTATTTTTATCGATATAAACATACTTTACATTTCACTTTAAAACCGGCGTTTAACAGTGGACCCAATTCTGAGTTTATGACTATCCATGTTCAACTCCGAAGACTTGTAATTTTGAACCCAATCCAAAAAAGCAAGGGAAATCCTGGATCAAGCATTGGGAGAAATTTGCCTTCGTGGAGGACATTTTTTTAAAAACTAACCCACATTTGCGATACATGGTGAGGAAAACCACGGTTAGCCTGACGGCAAGGCGAGACTCTAACCCATAATGCGTCAACCACTGAGGATATTTTGCGTCAGTACTGTGGTCGGTGGGAGCCGGTTGCGGAATCCGTATCGCTGTGATTTGAACTGGGGCTACCTCATTGGGTGGTGTGCTCTCTTTACCCTGAGGTACCACGGCTTTTCTTATGCACTATTTTAACAGTCCATAAAAAGAAAACCATCTTTTATTTTATCAATTTTTGATTAATATATACATATTTGTTTTGGTCAGAAATCACCATCCTTGATGCATATTTTTAAAACCTTGCTAAACGTTATATTATAAATAATATGGACATGAAAAAGCAAACAAATGTAATATGACGAATGACTGTTGAGGAGGATGGGACTGGAAAACATGTAAACATGTTTGATTGCCAGAGGAAACAGAAATGTGCAGAAAGGTGATTGTTTGGAACACCTCATAATTTTATCAGACTTTAAAGCACGTTTTAATGAGTTCTTTCCTCTTTTTCGTCTCTCGATTTTCATGTTTATATTTTTTACTTTTAAATATTAACTTGTAAAATGGTCTTCTTATAATAGTATACCTACAAATGGATACGTAACTTAATTGGTTTTTATAATACTATTTAAGAAAACATGGGAATTTTTGTATTCATTCTTTAAGAAGTTAACTTATATTATTTATTTATGAATCGCAGAAATGCAATGCTTATCTTTAGTCCTATCATGTTATTCATCTACCATTCCCAATATACCGTCTTTTCTAAATTCCCCTCAAAAAAGTAAAATTCATGGTTGGATTCTTCTGTTATATGATAGAATTCATGAGAATCTGAAAACTATCCCTTCTTGTCATTTATATTCATTGAAGTGTGAAACATTGTCACTCAAAACTGCTTCTTTATACTAAATATATCCGCATGATTTGACTTTCGATTTTACTTTTCTGTCCAGAATTTGACAACAAATGTAAACTTATTTGAATATATTAATAAATCGAGAATTTAAATCAAGTTACTTCTTCTTTCATGATTAATTTTTGTGAAACAAATTAGGTGATATGACACAACAATAATAACCATGCTTTTTAACCCCTTAACGATCGGTTAATTTTCAAGAAAACGGTCAATAAGGTGCCTATTTTTTAGCTTCTGTATTTGTATTACGTATTTGATTAGTGCTGAAATCTAGTTTAAAATAAACTAACTACCTACAATTACCTTAAAAAATATCCTGATGTTGCTATCTGGTGTGTAAAATGAGAAATAAAATGTTTTCCGGGCAAATGAAATGAATTAGTTTTATTCTTGATGGCACATTACTACTAAACACTCCAGCCCGTCAATATCACGGGAGCGAGAAGGAAGAGCTTAAATCGTGACACGCATACTTTTCAAGTCATAATAGCTATGCTTTTTAAGAATAAAAGCACATGCAGAATATTTTATCATTGAAATTCGTTTAAATTTGTACTGATTTATAGCTGCGTTTCTTCTACGTTATTTCAATGTAGTTGCGTTCCGCAGTGGACAGATCGTAAAGACATGGTCCTCAGTAGAATACTGAAGTCAAGCATCACTGGCTGCCGTCAGTAAGAAAGTGGTTGACCACTTTGATCAGCCTGCGTAAAACAAGGGAGCACGGTATCGGTCCTCGTTTAACTGTTCTACTTTAAAGTGCTCGACTTCACACGCAAGTCGTCGTGCTAATCCTTCTGCAGAGGATCAAAATTGCAATGACAGATCTTCGTATCATTCTAATGGATGTTTCCCAGATCATCGCCAATAGCCCATTGTGCAGCTCTAGTGCTACGTAAATAAAGTACCTACCTACCTCAATGTTATCGCGATATTTTCTTCGTTTAATTACCGGTTGTTCCGAAAACCGTTTTTTTTTCCTATTTGATATGCCCAATGAAAGAAAAAGGAAGGGAAAATTTACCGCCTGTCGCTTTGTGAAGGAAGATGTGTCATTTATTCTCAAAAAGCTTCAAAATTCGTTCAACAGATGGCGCTGGGAAAATATTTATGAATACATAAAAATTGGATGATGTTGTTGCAGAATCTAATAAATCGTTGACAAGTCTTATGCTTCAAATTCATTAACTAGCCAATCAGAAATATGAATGTTATTAAATCAGAAATTATTGTTACTGAACATTATAATACATAAAAACAGTCAAAGCTTGTTGAGTTACATATAAATATATATATATACGTATATATATATATTAATTTCCATGTTTTTTTGGTTGTCATCGGTATAAAATTAATGAAGGAATTAAAAGTATAATTTCTGTAAAATATTTTTTTTTTCGTATCCTAAATTTAATGGTTTTACCTGCAATATTTATTTTTCTTATTCTTTTCCAGTATTATTAAGTTTTTGTTTTTTTTTTGTTTTGTTTTCTAAGTCATTTAAAACCAAAAGAGACTACCGAGAGAAACCAAAAATAATTTATAACTAAAAGAATTTTTTATTTATTATAATGTTATTCTCTGATATTCACTTAATGCGATGTTTCAAGAAAAACTTATTTAAATTGGTGTCTAAATCCATTGACAGTTTTACAACTGTTATTTCGGTGCAAATTACATTAACATAGCATTATAAGTCACAATTAAAAAGTTTTGTTAAATGATTAAGAGATTCACTAAACTTCATGCACAATGTGATACATTTACAAATTTTATTTAATCGTACGCTTTTCTTCCTTCTTTTCTCTTTTATTTGCTTTTCAATTTGATTATCACTTTTGGAACACCCGGTAAAAATAATATATTAACTTTTCCTTTTTAAAATTGCTAGCATATTTCGGAAAGTAACGATTTAAAACTAAGAATACTTAAACTATGTACTTAACTCAGTAAGCAAATAAATATTTGAAACTTGTTTCAACAATGGATAATCTGTGTTCACGAAATAATAAACAATACATTCTTGATTATTTACATCATAATTGAATCTCCATAGATACTTCTAAACTTGAATTAATTGTTGATAAAACAAAATCTGCCCTTTAAAATCTTTCACCTGGAAAGTTTTGATTATAACTTTTTTAGAAAGTTTTAATAGTTTAATCACACAAAATTTTAGAGAAATAAAGTTTATGAATATCTCAAGACAGGTTTCCAATTTCATTCTAAAATAGTTGCATTTTACATTTATCTGACACTCAAATTTTGGCATCATTTTTTTCGTCTCTTAATACTCTGCAAAAAAGTATGGTCGAAACTACTAGAAGGTGGTAAAAAAGTACCGTGTTTCTGGCTCTATAAGAACATCAAAAAGTTCAGTGATTTCTACAGTAACTTTTTTGTAATGATTTTGGCAAAATTAGCTATAAAATATGGTTTGAAACATCAAAAAGCGCAGTGATTTTTACAGAAACACTTTTGTAATGATTTTGGCAAAATTAACAATAAAATATTGTTTGGAACATCAAAAAGCTCAGTTTTCTACAGAGACACTTTTATAATGATTTTGGCAAATTTAACAATAAAATATGGTTTGGAGCATCAAAAAGCTCAGTGATATCTGCAGAAACACTTTTGTAATGATTTTGGCAAAATTAACAATAAAATATGGTTTTAAAATCTGTGATAAAATTAGGGAAATATGACAATATTTGGTAAATTTATCATGAAACCTTAAAGCATGGCAAAAACACCATTTATTTGGTTAAATTTACTCCTTAAGTTTTTCTTCCTTACTAAATGTATGGCAATAAGAACTATGCTTTTGAAAACCCGAATTTTCGGTAAACCTTTATCATATGAATGGAAAAATTATCAAATAAAATGCATATATTTTGATTTTTTTAACCACGGTTATAGTTTTTGTAGCAGAAATGACATTACCTTTCAATGCGGTATATCTACCAGACTTATTTAATCTGCGTATTATTTCAAAAACCATAATCTGTATAGTATGTTTCATTTTTGAGAATGATTCAAGACTATGAATACGAAGAACGTGATAAGACAAAGATTACTAAAGATTGTGATTGCGAAGAGATCTTTTAATCCTATTGCACGATTCATGCTCTTCATGCATGAATTTTATTCTAGTTTCTTTCTTAACCCAAACGAACGAGCATCCTACTTGGAAGACGCAGTCACTCATTAAATACGAAGGAAGTTGCTTTTAGCCAAGTAAATTTTAAAATAAGGATATCATATTAAAAAAACTTTAAAATTTATATAAATATAGTTTATAAAAATATATGAACAAAATTTATAAGAATTTTATGTAGAAATTTTTAAAACTTATACATAAATTAATCCTAACATACTTTACACACTTATTTTTAAAAAAAAACTAACTAAGGCTGTTCCTATGCAAAATTTTATTACTGTTAAACTAATAAATTGCGTTTATAACCAAGATTAATGCAAAACTACGACGACTGAGAAAAAAAATGCGATTTAACATTCAGGGTTTACAAAGCTTGAACTGCTGTTTTTCTTGAAGTGTGAGCGGAGATTAGTACTAGAATTATACCCTGTGGCAGAATTTTTTCGGGCTTTCTGCGACAAATCTCTCCAGCATTAATATCTTTCAGCAAGATACTTTTAATAATGACAAATATATATGTTACTAATTTAAAGTAACAAAAGCGTCAACTTCAAAAAAAAAACAATTTTGCAAAAAATAATGTAATTTTTAAAATTGAATATGTAATACTTTTTATTCTATTATTATGAGCTATATTCTCGCATTATGTAGGGAGAAAATATACTAATCATTTCCTTTTTCTTGCTTTGTAAGTCATCATCAAATTTAAAAACAAATTAGAAATTGTGAAATCCATAACAGTAACTAACTATAAAAAAAATAAAATTTAAAAAAAGTCGACTGCGAAATCACGCCAAATCTAACTCTTTAAAAAGGGGGGTTACAAATGCTTGTTTTCATTTCAAGATTCAGCTGTTGTAATAAATAATATCGGATTTTAAAAACTATGTGGAAATCAATAGCAATAACTGCCAAAAAAAAAATAGAACGAATATTTCTGCAGAAAAGAAAACCACACTTTTTACTTCATTTTTCTCAAATGAAAATAGAAAAATTACAAGCCTTTTTTCCCATTTCGATGCGCATGAATGGCATATAATTTTGAATATAATTCTGAAGAGAAGATAGAAGCTTTCGAAAATTTCTGCAGAAAAGAAAACCAAAATTTTTTACTTCCCAAAAGAAAAATCCTTCTACAAGAACTCAGTAACATTCTACGACAATGTCGCCGTGTCGCCACGGGGATATATGTTCAACATTAAGTTTAACACCTTTTCAGTTGATAAAAATATGGAAGAATTACATTGGAAAAACATCAAAATGTGGTGTGGGGGTTTCTCTAATGGTTTGCATGATAAATGTCAAAATTAAACATGAATGGTATTATAGTTATTGCAGGATGTATAAGGAGTATTTTCAAAAAACAGTATCCGCCCAAGTCAAATTTTTTGATAGTTTTCCATTGATTGACCAACATAATCTTGATGGTAACCATCAATACTTTTATCATGAACCATTATAATTTCTGATGGTAACCAACATAAGTAACCATCACCTCAATGTAGGAATTCGGACTGATTGATGATGGTCCAACATAAGAATAGCAATTTGTTTTGATGGTTTGTTCATGTTGAACCATCAGAAATTTCCATCATAGTTTCTTAGAAATCAAATGTTGGAACGATCATGAGCTACCATCATCTCAATGTAGGAATTTGGACTGTATGTATGATGATCCAACATAAAAAAAAATTGTTTTAATTTTATATTCCTGAGAACCAACAAGAGTTCCTCAAACTATCATTGAAATGTGTAATTGTAACCATCACGGATAATCATGGATTGTTGGTCCGTGAGAATCAAACTTCCCTTGACGGTTAATCATAATAGTATTGAAGTAGCATTTTCCATCATAGAATGATGGAAGTTTGTTGGCATATCAAAAACCATGAACGTAAAAGGGAAAATGGTGTATGATGGTGGCCATGAAATGAAGTTGGACCATCATGAATCGTACTGAAACCAACATAAACCATCAAACTTTCTTAATTGTACCATCAAAAATTTTGACTTGGGTAATCTCTGCAATTTTAAATACCAAAATAAAACATGATTAGCATGAAAATTAACTTCATTGCAAATGCTGTGTTTGTGGACTACTTTCATCTTCATGAAAGTGGTCTATGTTCGCCCACACCCTCCTGCCTCAAACTACTTTCTGAACATTCTAAATTTCAATGGGAATAAAGTATTTATTTGAAAAAACTAATTGGTGATGTCTATATCTCTGAACTACAAAAAAACAGGGAAAATAAACAAGATTTTTGTTCTAAATTTATATTAAACAATTTATGTACATTGCTAAGAAACATTATTTAACTTAAATCTTATTGCTAAAATATTTTTATTCATCATAAATAATAATAATTAACGAGAAAGTTTTCTAAAACAGAGTTAAAAAAATTATGTACATATTAAGCCATAGTGTAGTAATTTAATTGCTTCAAATTGAAATATTTTGCTATTATTAATAATAATACCAAACAATATATTTTTTTAACTTTTGCACTGAGTTAAATTGCAATTCTTTACATGTTTGCATCGAATTTAAACATTTAATTAGTAAATATTTTAACTAATATCAATGTAAGGATTTTATATTTATTTAAATTTTCATTCCGACCTTTCTAATAATATTATTTATTTCAATGTACAGATATGCTAGTTAGGTTAACAGTTATTCTGATTATAGAAAAAAAATCGCTTGTATAACATTCGTAAAATCTGAAAAATTAATTGATATAATTTTCTATGTGAAAAACGAGCAAATATCTCTAATGTTTGAATTCAAATAATGATAAATGTTAGTATCCTTATGCAAAAATATTCTATTAAACTATATTTTGATATTTTCTAAGTCTTTAGTTTTTATTTACCTATTAATTTTATTTTAACTCTCAGATATTTGCATCATTTTCATATGAATAATTTTATCTTTCTCCATTTTATTGAAAGACAGCGATATTTGATTTGCAAGTCAATGTGAAATCAAATACAAATTTTATCTCAAAGATAATACACATTTTAACGAATTTAAACTTTTGAAACAATGCAATCTTTTGCAAAATGCTAATAATCCCTTTTGAATACGAGTAATCCTTTTCTAAATTATGCAAATTTTGTATTGAATTCTAGAAGCATTTTTCTCAAAACCTCTAAATTTATGTTAAAATCTGCGAAATATGCAGATAAAATAAATATTTATCTCCAAAATAAAAATATAGCAACAAGTAGCTGCAACAAAAAGAACCAGCTGAAAAGAGAAATTAACACCTGAATAACGCATGCAATAAAAAGTAAAAAAAAAAATTAAATCAGTTTCAGTCTTTTTGTTATCGCGTTAGTCTACCGATTTGTCCGTTAATAAGCCATAACTAATTCCGTTCTATCGCTTTAACCTTAATTAATTATAATTATCAGTCTAATCGTACAAAATGAAAATTAGTGACGTTAGTCTAATGGTCTGACCTGTTTATCATAACTATTACAGTTCGATTTGACTGTTAATAAGCCATAACTAATTCCGTTCTATCACTTTGATCCTGATTAATTATAATTATCGGTCTAATCGTATAAAATCAAAATTATTGCCGTTAGTCTAATTGTCTGACCTGTTTATCATAACAATAACAGTTCTACCGGTCAAATTCCTAAAAGTTCAAACTGATAATATTGGTCTACCAGTCTGATCGTGTTAAATCAATACAGCTGTCGCTGTTAGCCAATTAATCAAAACATGCTGCATCAAGCTATTGCAGTTTTTCTGCAGGTTCGACTAACATGCTTAAACACAACTGTTGGCGTCAGTTTAGCACTGAGACCAAACTAAATCAGATTATTGCGGTTAGTCATTCAGTTTGACAGTGTCAGAACTAAACGATTGTCATTTGTATGCTAACCTAATTGTGGTGAAAGAAATTACTATTCCAATAGCAGAACTAGCGTGGTAGGGCAGAAAGTGCCGCACGTGGATTTATTTTGTTCCCGCAAACAAATAATTCCGAAATTTTTAATACCATATTATTATTGCACGCAAGTAAGAACTTTTCATTTCTCAGCACTTTTTTCTAGAAAAATCCCGTATGGTATTTTAGGTCCTTCTTTTTAGCAATATTTTTAAACGTTTATTTGTTTTAATAAGCAAAAATATTTGAAATTAAGAAAGATTTCAAATTTGTTAGTTTATTTCATACTATTACTTCTCTGTCTATAAAAGTTTTGAGATTACCTAAAATATATTTCAAACAAAATTATCACCGCAGATAAAAGAAAGAAGATAAAAATAGATCAATAAGAACAACTCTAAGCAATATAGCCGGAAACAATCTATCAGTGTATTTATGGACAGAAATGTTCTAAACTTAGAGTCATTACTTTCTCTATTGCCCCATATTATGAAGACGTCAGGATTATGACAATATGGCCATCATGGTGAAGAAATAAAGTGCTCTGGAATCAGAAAAATTCTCAAGAAGCAAACTTTTATTGCTCGTGCTTAACTCAGACGTACTTTTGAAATTGAAGTGGACATTTTTATAACCACTAATTTCACGTGAGTGACACTCTTGTTGAGGATTGCAGTAAATGGAAGGCCTAACAATGTGTTTTTTTCTTAAAATAAGAGGAAGAAAACTATAAAGTACATAATCTTACAAATTAACTTGAATGAGGGGTTTAGTTATCGACCATGTCAACCTTCATCTATCAAAAGGTTGTTAGAATCAAGTTGCACCACAAACTTACGTCAGAATTCTATGAACCTTAAACCATTATTTAGTTGATAATTTACAAAGGAACACAAAAGAATAAAAATACAAGAAACCAAACTAAAAAAAAAAAATTTAAAAAAAAGATAGTTCTTCAAAAAATAGAATTCTTGAAAGAAACTGGATTTCAGAGAAGTGAAATTTCAGAAAAAAAATGTTCGGAAGTAATGGAATTTTTAGCCACTATAGAGTTTTAGAAAGATTAGGGTTTTTAGAGGAAATAAAATTACATTAAAAATAAGAATTTTTCGGGAAAAAATGCTTAAAAGCATTTATCAATGTTTTTTTTCTTTGCCCTTAACGAACGTGATAATTTTATAAATAACTTTTCTTCTGGTCGGAATACCACATCAGAATTTGCTGATCAGAACAGATTATCCAAGTAGTATCACAAACGGGTTGGTCGCTATGGCCTCCGGCCCCGCGCCAACCAACCAAAATCACCATAGTGATATTTTTCCTTCACTTGTTGCTGAGGGTGGCAACGGGTGACTGAGATGGGGGCCATGTGTTTTAAAATGTAACCAAGTAGTGTGTTTTTTTAGAAGGGAGATTTAAAAAAAACTATCTCCTATAATTGTATGATGTATAAATTGTGTTTTAACATTTTTTAATAAAGTCTTATAACTGAAGATTTTAAAAAGTGTTATAGTAGTAGAATTTAAAAAAATTAAATTTTCAGACGTAATAGGATATTTAGCTGAAATAGAGCTTTAAAAAGAATAGGATTTTTATATAGAAAAAAATTATATTTAAAAGTGGGAATTTTTTTTAGGGAAAAATGTGCTTAAGATTTTGTCAGCGCCTTTTGCCTCAACCGTTTGTAGTAGTAGTAACTTTATATAAAGTAATTCTACTGGTTGAAATTCATTTTAATTCGAAACCAGAATTTATTGATCAGAACAGAGTACGTAAGTGCTAAAATTTCAGGAAAATAAAATTTTCAAAAGTAATGGAATATTCAGCTAAAATAAAGCTTTAAAAAGGAGTCGAATATTTAGATAAAAAATTTATATTAAAAAATAGGAATTCTTTTTAGAAACAAATGTGTTTAAGAAGCTTTGTGTCAACGCTTTTTACTTCAACCTTTAGTGGTAGTAATAATTTTATATATGATGGTCTTACTGGTCGAAATTCATTTTTAACTCGAAACCAGAATTTATGGGTCAAAACAAAATATGTAAGTAGTAGAAAATATGCCAAATATGCCAGTAGTTCATACATTAGCAGATAATAACACTTTACTACAGGAAAAATGCTTTTCAGATGTAAATGGCTGGTCTCTGAATAGTAAAGTCTAAATATTTTTTGGGGAAAATAATTACCATTAATAATTATCAGAATCAGTAATTAATTTTTAGTTACAACGCACCATTTTCCCAAAATTCTACATTTTAGTTTTTTTAAGAATTTTAGCAACACATAATGACAATTAATAACATACAACATAATTGACAGTGAAACTTTACCAACTTTGTGAGCATTTGAGCGATCTTGTAAACATTGGCGACAATTTTTCCAAGCAAAAGCCTTTCAGAAATTTCGAGGCTCTAGATGCATCACTTCCTGATGCATCTAGAGCAGTATTTCTTAACCTTTTTGATGTAATGGACCCCTTTTAAAAAATTTTAAGAAGTCACGAACCACCCCCCTGTGATAAAAATAATTGCAAAAAACGTCAATTATTAGAAAACATTTAATTTTATTATTTTAATAGTATACAAAATTTTTAAAATTAAAATTTTTAATTTGAAGGTCGCTACTGCTTTCCCTTACTCTACAAATTGAATTGGGGGATGGTTTTCAACAAAGTAAACGGGCATATCATGTTCAACATTCAATCGATTTCGATGTTATGTTTTTATTGTCACAATTGTGGAAAATCCCGCTTCGCAAAGATACACTGTAGCAAACGGAATTATAGCTGCCATAACTCGCTTTACAAGCAATGGGTAGGCTTCCAAACGTTTTAAAAATTAGGAGAAGTCAGCAGACATCCAAAATATAACTCATGAACCCCTTAGGGGTTCATGAACCACAGGTTAAGAAACCCTGATCTAGAGCCTAAGAACATAGAACATCTCATTAGAAGCTTGGCGACTTATCCTCGTCAAAGCAGTGCATGATGGACTATTTTAGTATTTATCTATGAAACAAAAACCTCTTGTTTGTATAAAATCAGTTTCATATTAAGGCAAAAAAAAAATTTTAATTTGTTTTTAGTAATTTGTACAAAATTTCTAAAATTTTATAATGAAGTACTTTAAAAACAATGTTTACATTATTAAATTTTGCATTATTTAGAATTACATTTACGACATTTAAAAAAAAACTTTTAATTTTATTTTTTTTTTCCATTTGAAAAAAGTGCGAGATTATATTTCGTTTCTCAGATTGAACTCTTTTTATTTCTACAACAAGACAATCGTAAAAAATGATGACTCGGGAATTTGTTATATTTTTCCACAACAAAAAAATCTTGCGGCGTCAGCAAATCTTATTTCCAAATAAGCCTTATATTTCTTATCTCGTTTCACGCTTGGCTATGCATTTAATATACAAAGACGCTTCTTGAAACGGGTGATACGATTCAATACAATTTTTTCACAATTTTATTAACCCGAGATATCACATTTTTGCATGCATAAAGCTTTTAGTTCAGTCAAAAAATACTGTGATTTTGAAAGTCTTTTTGTTTTGCGAAAATTTGTATTATAAGTCTTTCAATTTCTTGTAATTTTAAATAGGATTTTTCTTTTCACTATTATATATGTTACCGGTGAAGTCTGAAATACGGAATTCTTAGGCCTATGTATATAATGCCTAAAACTTGCTGGCAAACGATTCATATTTCACCCATTTGGCAGATATTCTACAGAATGCCAAATGAGAATCCAGCAAAGTACGAAATTTATTTCCTCCTCTTCGTTTTAAATGTAATGAAATGTAATTCAAAACATCATTCAAGTCTACCATGTTACACCTAGCAATTTTGATACATTATTTTTACATGAAATTTTTTTCTCCTTAATATGAAAGGAACACAAATTTTATTTAGTACAGCTTTCATTTTTCTTTACACATTTGGAATAATTTTATTACTGGCACTCTGGTTATTTTTTCACAATAAGATTTGCATTTTTGACGAATGTATCTCAGTTTTATAAATAGCAAAATACATTGCCTAAACAGCATTCGTCATTCTAGGTATTATAAACATTACCTAAGGTTGGTAATGAAGGTTGGTAAGGTTGGAATGAAAATAAAACTAAATATATGTCCTGCACAAAAGCTGGCTATAAAGAAACACAGTTTGAAATTGGAGCATACAAATTCGAAACCGTTGATAACTTCACCTATTTGGGGTCTAAGATTAACAACAAAAATGACACTACACAAGAAATACACACGAGAATCACGTGTTTTTATGGCCTAAGAAAATATCTTAAGTCAAGCGTAATAAAAAGAAAAACAAAAGTGTTACTCTATAAATGTCTTATACGATCAGTACTTACATACGCATGTGAGACCTGGACAATGACCCGTGGAGATGAAAGTATGATAGCTAGTTTTGAGAGAAAAATACTGCGAAGCATTTTTGGTGGAATAAGTAAAAACAGTACCTAGTTTAGAAGATCAAATACGGAACTCTACAAAGCATATAAAGAACCTGATGTCATTAAATTTATCAAAATTCAAAGGATTAAATGGGCAGGCCACATTATAAGAATGGAGGACAACCAAAAAAGTTTTCTGTGCCAGGCCAACAGGTACAAGAAAAAGAGGACGACCAAACCTAAGATTTTTATACTGCCTTGAAAAGGACCTACAAATTTTAAAGATAATTAACTGGAGAACCTTGGCAAAGGGAAGAATGTCTTGGCATAGGCTTGTTGAGAAGGCCAAGGCCCATCCTGGGCTGTCGTGCCAATGAGAAGAAGAAGAAGGTTGGTAAAAGTTCTCATATTTCATACTTTGCCTAAAAACATCCAGTATTACATGCAAAGCCTAGGCATTATATAGTATGCATACTTTGCTGGTAACATATAAATACAATGAAACCACCTGTCTGTAAGTTGTCAACTTATAATGCATTACTTTAGTGGTCAACTTAGGCAGGTGGTCAACTCATATATAGAGATGAGTTGTTGGTTTTATTTTATGATTTTATCATATTATTCTGATATGTAATACCTTGTTATTTAAATTGATTGTATTATTCATATATTTTTAAATATTATTTATCAAAATAAGGAAATGTCATTCGACTTTTTATCTTAAATAACATTTTAAAATTTTTAATAAATGTCTCTTAAAAAATTAGATTAATTACAAAATGAAATACAATGCGTTGCATGAATTTAATATAGAACCGATTGGATTTAAAAACAAAATCTGCATATTATTTTAGTTTTGCCTGTTATAAATAATTTACAACATGATTGTTGTCTTTTGAGACTATCTTGAGTAGTATTTCTTGTATATATGTATTTGTTACCTCATTTATTATTTGAGTTTAAAAGAAGAATCGTTATTTGAGGACTTGTCATTTCGAAACGCAAGAATTGCCATTTGAAAAATGAAGCGTTATAAAACACTTCTTACTTTTAACAATGATTGTTAAAAATGTACCAACATTGAAATTCAAACATAAATGATAATTTGTAAAATGAACATAATCTGGCTGCTTGAACTATACTCTAACACTAACGTATGATGCTTCACGGCAGGCGCCAAGAACAAACAGTAATTAGCAAGTAAAAAGAGGCCAAATCAGAACTGTTGAAAAAGCGAGTTTTTTCTAAATCTAGCAACCATGTCACCTTTTTACAATACATCTCTCAATAAATAAAACAAATTTTCACTTCAAACTCACCAGAATTACTTAATATCTTATGAAATACAGCACAGATTTGAGTTCAGAATTTATATAATTTATTTCTTTTACTGAAATCAAAATTATCTGTTTGAAAATATCGCCTAGCAGAATATGCTGTAGTAAGCAGCTGTATACTTTTCAACCGGAAGTCAAAAATGACACGAGATCGAGACTGTTGTTGTTTACATTTATATTGAAAACACCATCCATTTCTAGAAAAAAAATTCAGTTATAAAAAAAGTTGAGCATCTATGACTTTTTGAGAATGATATATTGCATACAACTTAACAATGGATATCTTGTTTAAATCAGACAGTTTCTACATCGAACAGTTTAGCGCCAACAGACCTTCGAATCTTAGCTACTCGGTATCACCCTACCTTCCCCTACATATTTCACGTATTTTGCAACATCTTATAAAATCTTTCGATGCACTTCAAGGCGAGAATAAGTACAGCTCTTCACCAAAACTTCTTTCTTTTATAAAATCCATAAAAAAAATAACTTACTGCTCCAATGGAAGAATGTAAGTGTGAAACTAATAAAAGGCGGATTTTAAGGGCAGAAAAGAGTTAGAAGCATCGAAATCCTGGCTTTCGTATAAATAACGGAATGCTATAAAATCAATCAATCTTTCTAACAATAGCATTTCTGCACCACTTCTAGAAAAGGGGGCTTCTTCGGTTTTCTTGGGATTAGAATCTATCTTTCATTTGAAAAGCCTTTCCTTGGTTCAGACCAAAAGTCTTTTCATTCCTTCTTCTCAGTATTTCTGGCTTTCAATTGTTGGACAGCAATTTATTGAAAAGTTTCAATAGATTATTTCCACCTGAAATGAAATATTGTTATAGGTTATGAAATAAAGTATTATATTTGACCTAAATTATTAAAAACTTTCAATAAAAAATTTTCCGCTTAAAATGAAATATTGTTAATGGTAATGAAATAAAATATTACATTTAAGTTCAATTCAATACCATATTGATGTAATATAACAAAATCAGAAAAAATATTGTATACCTACAACTAAAAAATTTCTACGCCAAAATTTCTTGGGAAAATATTTACCGTTAGTTTCCTGTAAGATTACAAAGAATTAAAACCTGAAAATTTCTGTAAAAAGGCAGGAAAATATCAATCTGATCAGACACAAAGCTGCAGCTGCATTAGGTCAAGCCGTGGTGGCCAAAAGCTTTATCCACCACTCCGAAGGGGCAGCTAGTGGTTAATAAAGTAATATAATACAGTATATTGAAATATACAATTGCAGTAATACAATACAATATATTGCCAAATAATAATATATTGAGTTATCAGAATGACATTCCTTTTGGAGAAATGCATTGGGAAAAACAGATATTTTCCGTAATTCTGCTGAGGAAAAACTCAGTTACCAGCTTTTAAATAAGAATTTACAAAGTTTATTAGCGATTTTTAATTTTCTTTGAGCATTTTTACAGAAATTGCAAGCGTGTACTTGGGTTATTTTTTTTTTTAAATTTAATTTCATGACGTAGTTATGAAGTCATAGACTTAATTATTTTAATTTTTGTATATGAATTTCGTTTTTCTTCTAATGTGATAACTCTTAGGATTTTTCGAATCACGATTCGTATTCTCAAATTTAAAAAAAATTATATATCGTTTCGTTTTCACGTAGTTTAAAAATCTCACCTGATCATTTGTATTTAAGTGATTTAAAAATGAAGTAACGTAATTTCGATTTAAGCGATTTTAAAATCAAAAATCGCGATTCTTATTTACACTATTTAAAAGTAGTGATTGTATTTACTTGATTTTAAAATCGAACATCGCGATTATGCATCGTCTTTTACATTCTCACAATTTCAAAATCAGCATCGCGATTCGTACTATCGGGATTTAAAACTCACACATTACGATTTTTATTTATGCAATTCAAATATAATGTTACCTGATTAAAAACTTCATTCACTTCAAAAATATGCAAATAGGAAATAACAGTCCACATGTTTAAAGAGCTTCAAAAATAGGAGCCAATTTTCAAGACATGAAAGTAAAGAAACAAAAATAATTTAAAATTAAAAACGTAAAGTTGCTTACGGAAAATGAAAAACCACAAAAGTGGAGAGAAAAAAAAAGAGGAAAATCAAAACAAGAAAAATCAGAGTGGATGAGAGGAGGCAAATCAGGGTAAAATGCAATTCCACGCGTTATAGAGAGGTGGGAGGAACTAATGTCGTCACTTGAAACATGTCGATTGTTATTTTATATTTTTAAAGTGAATGAAGTTCTGAATCAGTCATTATCTTACCATTTCAGTTTCTTGGGATCATCTATTTAAAATTATTACATTGTTCATATTCAAGTAATTAAAAAATCGCGCATACTTATGGGATATATACTTATGCGATTTTAAAATTGCGCATCACTATTCTTATTCAAGCGAGTTAAAAGTCACATAATGCAATTATTTCGCTTATATTTTTAAAATGCTATTTTAAATTTAAATTTTAAAAAAATATAATCAATTTAAAAAAAAAAAGAATAGAGGTACACGTTTAAAATACTATTTTTAATATTTCTAAATTATATTTTATACATAAGTTTTAATTATTAAGATTTGTACTTTTTCATTTCTATGTATACGTAATAAATTGAAGTTTAATCTTACAAAATTTGTATACTTAAAATTAATTTTAAAATATTATTTACCTGAAAACCAGGTATTGTCTATTTAAAAAGAGGCAAATAATTTCAAAATAATAAGTTTCTTTACTATAATTGAATAAATAGCTTAAGGTAATAGTTCGTCATTGCCTTGAGCTATTTATTTAATTACTTTGTCCTGGTAAATTTATTTCACAAACCTAAGGCACCCTTGGGATTTATATCATTTTAGTTGGCGCTCTTGATTTTTTCCTTTCCTTTTCGTATCATCCAAAGTGAATAAATCAGTTCAATTTCGTTAATTTAAATATAAAAATATTTTTAGAATTTGGTTCTACATTTTCTATTTTGGCTATTTTTATTAATCGTCAGTAAGTTCAAAAAGTTTTCTTCTCTGAATTAAATTAAAATATGGCATGATAAAATATATTTATGCTATGCAGTTCGCAGCTATTTTACCATCAAACAAGAATTACAGTTTTTTTAAAATTTCATTCATCAGTTTATCAAAAGAAGCACAGTAAAACTACTTAAACTTAAACTTTGAGCTTTAACTCCAAACACTTGATATTTTCATCACCTTTATCTATCAAAAGAATTTTAAGCTCAAAGCAAATTAAATAATTCTTCAACTTATTTGATGTCGTATGTAAAGAAATATTGATAAGCGTATTTACTTCCGTAATCGGTTTCCGATTTTACCAAGTACCATTGTTCCACATCCTTTTCTTTGATAAGTGGAACAATGATATTCCTCCCTTCTCTATTGAAGATGAAATCAATATGTCCCCAACCAGTCCTCTGGTACAGTGCATAGGATATTTCGGGCAAAACTAATATCCTGCTGCAAACAAATTTAAGTCACGAAACAATACAAGTTACACACTATATCCATATTTTTAAATTTGTTGTTTATATACATTGCACAGATTGTTTAATTAAAGAAAACTACTGTGTCATTCATAAAGAAAGCTTTGTTGTTAATTAAAAGATATAATAGTAAACAGATGAAATAATAATGAATAAAGCTTTGATTCATTTTCAAAGAAATCGATAATTTTAATAAAATAATAACTGTATTTGTATTATACATTATTGAAATGAACTAATAAACAAAAGAAAATTATACTTAAAAATTCTCTGCAAGTTAAAAGTATATTTCATTTACGTTTAATAAGCTTATAGACAAAATCATTTTTTACGGATATTACGTATTAAAAAAAATTGTACAGCGGGGATTTTATAAATAAAATATTTTTTTACGATCACGTATTTATATACTTAATTTGCACAAACTAACTTAAGGCACTCAAATTACACGCCATGTCTGCTGTCACTTTCAGACGTGTTTTTGATATACATTGTAAACATAATCAATATATATGTTACTGTGAATGACCAAAATTGGTAGTTGTTGACTTAAATCGGTGAATGTTGACAATTACATAGTAAATGATCGAAATATATACTAGGTCTAGTTAAGTGACACTGTCTGGTATACATTTGTCCAGTATATCCTACCCTGATGCTTTTTAAGGTTCAGTGCCACTGCCCGACATGCATTTGCCCAGTACTCTAAACACTTATGTTTTTCCTAATCTAACTGCAGCAGATATTAAAATATCGAATAATTATAATAAATAAATATCCTTATTAGTTTTTGATATCTATATCAATAAATATCAAAACCTTAAAATAATTTCTCAAATGTAAGAGCAAGAATAGAGATTATTAATCGTAAAATGATTTGAAAAAACATAAAGTTATCTTACGGTAAACAAAACTACATGTCAAAAACTAAAATTTGAATTAACAGCTGTTGTTACCGTTGACATATGCCTGTTAAGGCAGAAGGATACGATTGCTCTCGCTTTCCAGTGGTGCCACTATGGCCTAGAATTTGACTTCTGCCACATCCATACGTCACACCCGTTTATAGGGCTGACCCATTCATACATCCAATCATTCATCCAGAGATAGTAATTTTGACCTGAATCAGAGAACGATCAATCTCCAATTCAGTACCCCCAGAGGTATTGATTTGTTATGGGAACATGGGGAACTTTGCGACTTGACAGATTTAACGTGCATCAGTCATCGTTTACTACACGAGGAGTCTTCGGCTGGCGGGGTTTGAACTCGCGAATTTTCGGACGTGGTCCCAGCGCCCTACCGACCAGGCTATCACGGCCCCGGAAAAAACAGAGAAAAACTGTTTTATCAGTCTGTTTTGAAAGTCTGCAAAAAAAAAGGAATGTTTTGAAGTGTGCTTGTAACGATTTAAAACAGTAAAACATCTGTATTCATTCTTAAGCACTTTTTTTTCTATTAAAAACTATTTTTTTTCTTTCTATAGAATTTACAGTTAATTTTTATAGTATACGAGTAATTTATACACTTTATACGTAATTTAATTTTAGAAATTGAAGACTACTGTGTCATTTAAAAATTAAACCTTGGTTGTTATCAACAAATAAGTTTCTTTTTTAAAGAACCGATATAGTCTATCCTTTTTCTTTTTTTTTTTTTTTTTTGCTATTATTTGCTTTATTCTCTTTGTTTTGCTCATGAATAACACAGAATATACCCCAGTTTCATTCGAATATAATTTTTTTTTTGTTTTATTACACTACCATTCTGCAAAACAAAACCCCACGATAATAGGTAGAGTTGAGTCATAATAATCTGAGCTGCTCGCAATAATAGTAATTATTGCATCACGAAAACCTTCAACAACTCAAGCGAAAATCCAGCTTGACTTATGGGATAGTGATTGATCGCTATAATTACTGTCAATCAAAACGCTGGCTCCTTTTTTATGTCCTCTGCAATGACTACAGTCTTAAAAAGAATTTTCCACCAGAAGGTTTTATGTTTGATGCATTGATAATAATAAAAATAAATTGTTTTAAACGAAAATAATTTTAAAAATTTTTTAAACGAATTTATTTTTTAAGCGTATTTAACTTTAATATTGCAATCTAGAACATAATTTTGGAAATATTTATTTTCAGAAATTATTTATAGTAATATTTATCTTTTAAACGATTACACCGTGGAACATCATTATGTTTTTCTTGCATGAGATTTTTTAACGGAATTTAGATACTTTCATATCGCTTATTTCTAATCTGCAATCGGTTTTCTCTTGCCAGGCTACAGTATGTTTGTTTTAAACTGATATTTTTAGTCTATTCTTTTCTATTCTCTTCTATATTTTTTGTCCATTATTTTCCATTCTCTTCTATATTTTTAGTCTATTCTTTTCTATTCTCTTCTATATTTTTTGTTTATTCTTTTCCATCCTAGTCTATTCTATTACAAAACGTACATTCCTCCAAAAAAAATGGACCATCCTGAATAACTTTTGATCTAATGATCGGATTTTCACGTCCTAGGGCTCAATCTTCATGACTCGAAGGGGTGACTTCAAATATGCTATTTAATTGATACAGATTATTTGGGTGCAGATTATATTTTAAGTTATCAAGTCAGACACAAAAACTTACTTTCTCTGAATAAACATACCTTTTTTTCGATGGATACGGATTTCTGATCCCTAAAATAGCCACAATCTGGTCAGGAGTGCACTCCAAAATTTGGACTCCTTATGCTAATTTTATTTTTTTCGTATTTCACTCTATCTCGAGAACTTTTTAACTGGATTGAAAAAATTTTGTACACAATGATAAAATTCGTTTATCCAAAGATAAATCGATGCAAGAAATAACTTTTAAGAAATATTTATTATTTTTTATTATTTTATTTAATAATGGTCGAAAAAATTCTGAATTGTAAGGTACAAAATATTTTACATCATTTTAAGAAACATAATTTTACGTAGCAAAATTCAAAATTGGAGCAAAATCAGTTGAACATTTCATGAGAAATTGAATTTCAAAACTTTGAGATATTTATAATTCAATTTCTCGGGAACTATTCGACCGATTTCGCTCAAATTTTGTATTTTGCCTTATAAAATTATATTCTTTAAATTGATGCAAATAAATTGTGTATCTTACAATTCAACATATTCAAGTTCTACATTTTTAATACCACTTTTTGAATATTACATACTTTGAATGCTATTAATCAAATATTACATTTTTTTTTGTCATTCTCCATGTACATTATTCTACATGCCTTCATAAATTCTATTTATTATAGTATCTGTACTGCAAAGCAAAATACAACATAAAATGCCCTACCTAAAAAATTCTTAGACGTCTTACCAGAAGACACGATTTCCAATAAAAATATAAAACTATGACTAACTTGGCAGATATTTATTAGCGTCTTAACAATTCAAAATAAATTATTTGATTAGCAACCAGGTAATCTGGAAATCAATAAATAAGTTATGTTTAAAATATATTAAATTTTCAATACGTCAAACTTAAGAGAACTTTCTGTCGAAGATTATTCTGAAATTATTTGCAACTAGTGTTGTGTGACCGAAATCAATATCCGACAGCAAACACGTTATCTTTCAAACTTCCATTAGTGTCAAAAGGAGTATGCTAATTTTACAAATTTAGTATTCCGTTAAATGTTTACACATCTTGATGGCTAATTAGAATTGACTATCTCGTCATTTCTGATTTAATGACGGAAGTAAGCTTTTAAAATTCTGAAGTTATATGAATTTAATAGTGGATAATATTGCTACTCAGTCATATAATAACATGAAAATCAAAAATACCGAGTTAATATAACACACTGAAAAACTTTTGATTTAATGATATGATTTCCATCTACTTTGATTGTTAACTTAACATTGAATGCTTTAATTAACTACAATAGATTAAGTACACTGGATTTAACTAAATTGTAGATCATATTAGGGTATTAGGTACCGGCACTTTGTTTGCTTCATCCGTAAAATCTATTTTTACCTTAAAATATTATACTGCAATTTTTTTTAGTTATATTTATTTGATTAGAGTAATTCAG
This sequence comes from Parasteatoda tepidariorum, assembly GCF_043381705.1. NCBI lineage: Eukaryota > Metazoa > Arthropoda > Arachnida > Araneae > Theridiidae > Parasteatoda > Parasteatoda tepidariorum. Next base: position 11,523,685 of record NC_092210.1, read on the forward strand.
TGATTTTATTTCAATTAATACTGCAAAAATTACGGTATATCAGTTTTTCTATTGTTCTGTAAAAGTAGATTTTACTGAGAAATTTACCGGCACCCCAAGAGCCGGTACTTTTTACAGTAATTTGATTTGGAATTTTTACAGGGTAGTGTAAATGATAATTGACATCTCGAAAACTGTAAGCATAAAACTGTACTTTCTGTGAGTAAACATGCTTTATTTCTGGTATATAAGTTGTAGACTTACAATTCGAAATTAATATATAACAGCAATAATGAAAATTTTTGTTTATTGTTGTTATTGTTTTTATTATCATTACTATAATTGTCGCCCTGTGGTTGAGTGAAAGAGCGCATCCGTCCCACAGGTTCGGGGTTCTGTCCTTGGATCGTGCAAGGTTGAGTCCACTTTTCATTCCTTCAATAGGGCAATAAAATGAGTAACAAGCATGAAATAACACTGAGGAATAAACACTGGGGGTTCCGCATTCAGCTGACCACATAACTGAAGCATCAGCTCCGGCAACCCAGAAAACAAGGGCAAGAAAACTGAGAAGGACACAGTAGGCCTTCGTCCTTAATGGTCGGTCATTCCTCTGAGTTCAGTTTATTGTTATTATTACTAATAATTATTTTATTATTATTATTTATTGCACAGAAATCACTTTATATAAATGGATTTCATAACTCCTTGAATTCTTTTTCAATTCACGTAAGTAGTTATGAAATTAAAAAATAAAGTTTAATTTCGATAATTATTTTCTAAGTGGAGGAATATTGTTAAATTGACAAGTCTTTATAAAAATTTTAATAATATTATTTACATATTTGAAATTTTTGACCGTTTTGAAATTTATGCAATTCTTTTCCTCAGTATATTATACAAAGCTAAATATTAAAAAATTTTGTTTTAAACTCAAAGAAACATTAAGAAAATTGATGAGAAGTATTTCTATTTTATCTGATTAAAAAAGCTTCGAAAGCGACCCGAAGTGTCTCAACCTGCCTATTAACTAAACCAACTGGACACTATAATCTAGAGAGCCATCATTTCCACATTTCGAGAGTCCATATTCAAAACTAAATCTAGACACTACAAGTTTTTTCTCTTGGTAAATGTTTTTGTAAAAAAATTTTAAACCAATTTAACGGGTTTTATGTAGCCAATTCTGTGGTTCTCAAACTGTTACTAGGGAAACATGTATGTATAGTTTGTCTGAAGTAAGAACTCCCCTAGCCATTCGTGTGGACCCGTGGCGATGACTATAGCAACGAGGTTTAACTATTTCAAGTAGGGGTGTGGGGTTATTGTTTAGGACAAGTTTTAAATTGGGTCGGCGAAATAAAAGGGAATTTTTTTCTTCGGTCTATTGTGTTAGGGAGTGGAGGGAAGCTACCCTCCCTGAAGTGCACTATCCTTGTTTCCATAGCAGCAGATAACGTCAGACTTTGTGGAGGGTGGAGTTCGTACCGTAGACAAACTATAGGATGTTTTTATGCAACGGTATCAAACTTGACGATAGGGCATAACAAAAGTACTAAGAATAACATAGTAACTTATGGCCGGAAATGCCATCATAGGCAGATATAGGGGCTTCCTTATTTTAGACAAGCTGACCATGCGCAATTATATTTTTACTTTTATTTATTTAAATTATTTTACTTTTTCTATAATTATTCTAATAATTATTGTCGAAAATTGCATTCAAATAAACTGAGAAATAGCTGTTTTATCCTAATTGGCTTATTTTGAAACTGAATTGGGAAACTACCCAAGTTTGTAACCAAATCAATAAATTCTTTTAAACAATAAAAGAGAATTAAGTCATTTTAGTCACTATAGTTACGGATAAAATCAGATTCTGCACGGAGCAACGTCAGGTTCATAATTCAACTTAAAATGCATTATAATCACAAGAGATTTATGAAATTGTATTTTACGGAGAACTCTTTTCATGTTTGACTTACAAACTTTGAGAACTAAATTAGCAGAAACCTGATGGTAGGTATTGCAAAAACAGTGATGCTAAATGAATATATCATGCACTTTAAATCTACAATGATCTCTCAGGAATCTAAATAAAGAATTTCTTGTTGTATGCTTGAAATATACAGTAATTACTTAAAACATTACCAATAAATATTGTAAAAGAGAAAGAAAATACATCAACATATCTAAGCAATAGGGATTTGTGAAAACAAATTTCCCTCAGTAACAAAAACAAATATATCACCACAAGACATGTTTATATTACTAGAATATCATTTCCTAAAATTAAATTGCTATCGGGGGAAAATTATGATCTCACATAATATGAGAGACTTGCATTGTTACTCTAATAATTCAATATCATTTCACTTCCTAAAATCCCGATCTTAAAGATAACCTGCATTGCAAAACTAATTTAGGGAAAACGTAGGGAAACAAAATATTAATGATGGGTATTAGGGAAAAGAAAATCATATTTTCTCGTACAGCATGTCAAAATCTGTAGGGAATTATGTGATTTCCATGTTTACTCCTTCCTGCCGCTTTTGCGGCATATTTTAATAATAAATGATGAGGGACATCGATGAGTTTGGAGATAATTGCATCCCGTCCCTTTTGATGTTCGAACGAATTTTCGAATTTTATTTTCAGCTCATTTATTTTTCGAAAAGGCCCTAAGAATTTAAAATATCTAAACTAAAAATAAGTATTAACGACCGAAAAAATTATTACTTATCATGTTTATACCTTTCAAATCACTGTCTTAGAAATATATGTCATTAAAATCAACATTTATATTTAAATATTAAATTATAATGTGCTTGTTAATAGCTCAATTTAATTTTGAAGATTATTAAGTTATAAATATTAAGTTTTATGTTTTAATCTATTTTTCGCTACTAAAACTGTGTTTCTTCTTTTTTTTTTAAAAAAATTAAGTTCATTAAAGAAATTGCACAAATAGTGATTATATTTATTATTCGTTATGAATATTCATTTAAAAATATTCGTTATAATTACTTAAAAATTTAAAAATATGAAAAATGTCATTAATTTCATTCTTGATTCAGTGTAGCATGTGGAAATTCTTAAATTATTATATTAATGCTTCTAAAAAGAAGTTTAAAAATTCATCGGAAGCCTTAATTGAGTCAAATTGTTGCAGCTCGAAATATTTTATAATAATTTGGACAAATATTTGCTTACTTCTGGTATATTTTAATTAATACTAATATGCTTACTGAAATAAAAATTACATTTAAAAACATGCATAACTAACTTAAAATTCTAGAATATTTTATAAGAATAACAATTAGAAACTATCCCACTCTATGCAATATGTATCCTTTGTCTATTTTCAATGCAGAAAACCATAATAATAGATTTTATTTTAGTTAAATTAAAAATCTCTATTTAAAGTTTTCTCTCTAGACTTTTATTTGTTAGAATATAATGGAAATTCTCCCGCTCTATCCATTATGCATCATTTATCTATTTACAAAAAAAATCATAATAATAGATTTATTTGAAATAAATTAAAAATCTCTGGTTAAAACTTTGAGCTAACTCACAAAACTTTTACTTGTTAGAATATAACGTGAAATTCTCCCACCTTAATAATTATGCATCATTTAACTATTTACAATGCAGAAAACCATAATAATAGATTTTATTTTATTTTAATTAAATTCTCTATTTAAAGTTTTGAACTAATTCTCCAGGCTTTTACATATTAGAAAACAATGTGATATTCTCTCACTCTATCCATTATGCATCATTTATCTATTTACAATACAGAAAATCATAATGATAGATTTTATTTGAATTAAATTAGAAATCTCTACTTAAAGTTTTGAACTTACCCTCTTGATTCATTTCATAATTACTTTTGCTAGAAAAAAACTCCATTTAATATTCAATTATTTTAATTTTAATAAAACATCATTTAAAATATTTGTTTGTCTTATTTTTTATTACTTATTTTTAATATTTACTCTCATTTTATACTTTAAAACTAAATGCATATTACACAATTTTTATTTAAAGTTTTTTTTTTTCTTTTTCAATTTTTTATAAAACACAAATGCAACTGAGAACAATTTCTTTATGATAAGTCCACTCCGATATCATCCATAAGTTCTTGTTTGTTTTTGTAATTCGATTTTTTGCTTATTTTATTGCATTAAATATTAATTTGATTGCGACAAATCTTTTAACATTACATTATGATGCATGCTTAAATTATTTCTTAAGTAAAAAAAATCCTCAGTTTAGTGCATTTATTAGCCTTAAACTAACTAATTTAAAATTTAATTCTAAAAATGCAAATCATGCAATAGCGTATCTATGAAATATACGGAACATTTCCGAACGGCAAACTTGCTGGAAGGAATGCATTTAGTAAATGGCCAGTTTCTATGATTGCATAAATGTCTATTTGCATTGCACTAAGAGAGTTCGAAGAACCTAATAAACATTTATGGAAGTGAATATGTTGTAATTTACTTAAATGTCTTACTGTAACTGGCATCTCCAGTAAGTGCCACATGTGGCTCTAGCACTTATTGCATTTAGATAATGATAGTTTTACAACAAAATATCAAAGCTTCAGAGTATTTTAATTGCTCTAAAAATTTGAATCATTGTTGCTTTAAATAATGTTGCAAAGTTATAATTGCTTTTTTTTATGCGTACAGCTACTGAATTTTTTATGAGTTGTGTTTTTTAGTTTGTTTTTTGTCTTAATGAATAAACTTTGCCTATTACAGTTACTTAAATATGTAAAAAGTAATATTAATATGTAAACCATCAGTAAACATTATTTTATTCTAACTTTTAATTTAAATAAAACTGAAATTTGTATGCATTTTTAACGAAATTAACTTGTGATAATCAAAATATGCAACTGAATCGTATTAATTGAATCGATATTTTCTAACTCAATTATTTTCTAACTCTAATAATTTCTTTTCTAATTCAGGCTATTAATTAACCATAGCTGAACTATAACGAATTTATTAATTACTAATAGAGCTTTACCAAATTTAGCCAAAACAGTACATTCTATTTTTATTTATTTCTTTTCCTTGAAAGATTATCATCAAGCAAATTGATTATGGTTATTACGTTATCCCAGTGTTTCCCAAAGTGTGGTACGCGTACACCCAAGGTTACGGGAACAGTTTAGCAGGGGTTCGCTTTCTTATGCGAAATATCTTGCAACAGACGAAAATTTCAATAAAATTTGTTTAAAAATAAAGCTAGCCATGAAAATTTACGATTACGTATTTTTCTATTGGCTAATTTTTGCAGAGTTAACAGTTAATAACTAGTAGTGTCAACAACCAGTTGTGATTTTTAACTGTTGTGCAATTTTTTTTTATCACACCAAAACAATATCATCCTTCTCACTGATGTAAATAAACTTATTAACAAAACTTTGTACCAAAAAAGAAAAAGAAAAATATTTTTAAAAAATACATTCATTTTTTTATAAGTGGTACACAGCGTTACGAAAAATTTAGAAAGGGTACACAAAAAACATAAGTTTGGGAAACAATTCGTTATCCCAATAGAATAAGAAAACGAATGTTTTTGAAAAGTGCTTGATATTTATTTTTCTGTACCGGAAAGAAGTTTTATCGCTTCAATCCAATAACAAACAATAATACTTAGTAGAGCTGACAATTTTACGTTACCTTAGAAAACGAACGGTTGTCATAGGAACGGAAAATACTTAATGATTCGCGCTATTAATGAAATGTTTAGAATTGTTTCATAGATGGAAATTAGAGATTTAAAGAGTGCTGTTAACGAACGGATTTGAGTTCGATTCTTTAAATAATCTCAAAGGGGAGAGCTTCTGCTGATTTTAATAACTTCTAATTCGTGTTCCAAATTAATAATGCAACATTTAATTGTAGTTTTCATTATGGTTGTATAATAATTGAGGTATTTGGTTAAAAAGTAGCTGAAACCAAATTTTACAAAAAATAATAATAGAATGAAAATAATATTTTGCTGCTTTTTTGAGTTAAGCCAAAATAGTAGGATTAGGACAGGAACCGGGTACATTGGTATCATCAGTCCTTTTCGATGCTCTTTTTTTAATTTAATTTTATTTTTAATTCTTTTTTAAATCTAATATGAAATATTTTAATTCTAAATCTGATAGAAAATGCCTTATTCTACAGAAATGTTTTGCAGAGTTTGAAAAATTATATTTTAGAAATTTGACACATTTATAATAGAAAATGTCATAAAAAACAATTCGAGACTCTAGACTTACCTTGTTCTCACACAAAGTGAAAAAATGACATTTTATTTTCGAACGATTAGTTTTCTAAAAAGCATACTGTTTTAAAATTTCAAATATCAACTTTTTTAATAAAATTATTTATTCATTCTTAGGAGCTATTTAATCCTACAGAATATTTTTTGTGTAATTTTAAAAATTCGATATAAGTAACTAAGAACATTTATAATAGAGAATGCTATTAAACAAACATTAATATAGGGGACAAAAGCTTTAAAAAATGCTTTTATTTTGAAACAATATATCATAACATGTAGCCTTTATTTAAAAATATGGATGACAAAATAGTAAACTGAAGCTGAAAAACTATTAAATGAAAAACTACCCTTACTTTTTATTAGTGAAAAGACATAAGTATACAGAACATAAAGCATGTCTCTAGATGATAACAAGTACTTTGTGACAAAAGAACAGTGCCTCGGGGACAGTATTCTATAGCTCAATTTAGAGAGAGAAAAAAAGTTTCATTCGAACAAGAGAATCTTTTTTCTTCCATTTCATGTACACTTCTCTTTGTTTGTGATAAAAGAAAATAAATAATTGCTAACAACTTCTATGTTCAAGAGTAATTTTCTCTTTGTCTTCTGTAACCGGAGATTTTTCAAGCTTAAGATATTGTAGCAATTTGGAGGACTTTTTTTTAATAATATTTTGCCCATGACTCAAAATACGTGGTTAAAAAAATAAACATAGCTTGAAATTAAAACAGATTCGTATTAAAAAAGGAAGTTCTCTACATGAAATTGCGCTTTTTAAAAATGGGGCATAACTTTCCAGATGGCAACCAACTTTACAGCGAACATTAAATTTTCATTTTCGTTTGGCATAGAAAGGTTGACAAATTAGTCCTTCTTTAAACTTAGTAGAAATATTACTATGCCAAGCTTGTTTCCTTAAAGATTTATAGAGAACTACAAAAAAATCGTAGCTTTAACTGTAAACCTTTTTTTTTTCTTTTTTGTTCATTCTTGATTTATCCATGCTAAAAAATGCAACATTTAGTTTGTGTTGAAAATCTAATGATATGGCCAACCTTCATTTTTAAAGTGTTAAAGAAAGTATATAAAAGCCTTCACAAATGAAGCTTGTTTCAATGATGGTTATAAAATGAACCTTGAGAAGTTGAATTAATCCTGGGTTTGAGAATGTTTTCTACTCTTGACTTGTGAATGATGATTCATCCTCAATTTCAAAAAGTTTTTCTAGCCTTGTTTTTAAAAAGGCAAATTCAATCTCGATATAAAAAGGTTGTTTAAGTAAGCTTAATGCAAAATGCCATAGTGCGTAAACTAGCTTTGCTAAATTTAACATTGTTGTAAACTAACAAGGTTTTTTTTGCTATATATTTATAAATATTGTTTCTGACATTAAAACTAACCTTACACTGCTATCTGAACTTATTATATTAGTGTGTGGAAAAATTGGCTTAGCTTGAGATGCCTGATTAAGAAAATGGACATAGATCGAAATCCGTACTTAAGAAAAGGGTCTAAGCGTGGAATTTTTGTTTGAAAAAGGACATTGTTCACAATTTGTGTTTAAGAAAGTGTACTTACCTTGAAATTCTTGTTTTAAAAAATTGACACTAATTTAAAGCAACAAAGCTTTAAATTAGAATTAAAAAATGGACATAACTTGATTTTTTTTTACTCAAAAATTAGCTAAGCTCAAAATACGTGTTAATAAAAATGGGCAAAGCTCAAAATACGTGTTTATGAAAATTGACAAAACTCAAAATACGTCATTAAAAATTAACATTTCTTGAAATTCTTGTCTGAAAAATAAAAAACATAGGTTGATTTTCTTGTTCGAAAAAATAGACATAGCAATGCGTATTTAATATTAGATCAATTAATAATATTGTTTTAATTACTTGGTTATTAATTATGTAAAACATTTTCATAATTTTTATCATTAATTTATTAATTTTCAATTCATTAATCTTTTTTATAATAATCCATAATTTTTTTCGATTCATTAAGTAATGTTTATATGAAATAATTGGGCTTATTTCATCAAGCACTTAATTTATAATAGAATCAAGAGCTTTTTCAACGAATGAATTTTAAGGTTAATTTATTCGAGACTATTATGACCGTAAAAGGAAAAAAAAAGATTGAAAACAACCTTTTTTTTCGATTAAAAAAAACTGAAATTGCTGTTCATTTACAACCCTTCCAAATTTCCGTTTTTTTAAGTTGGCCTTTTTTTCCCTCTCCCATATTCTTTAAATTTTTCATCGCCGTTTCTATCCACTTCAGCACCGTGTAATTACACAGATAAGCTTTCACTTTTAAAACTCCTTTTCAAGTCATATGATGAGCTCGGGCCAGAGGAAAACTATTTTCTTTTTTTTCCTCGTAATCTGAAGATGTAACCTTTTTTTCCCCTTTTCACTTGAAGTTAGTTCACTTTCTAAAGAGATAAGGTGTATTACGTCATCGATCTGTTTACGTTTTCCCATTAAATTCCCTTTTCTGGTTAATATTGAAGAAACTAAGTCAAGGGAAGGGTTTTAGGTCTTTTCATGTAATTCTAAAAGGTATTGCAGGGAAATTTAGAAAGGGACGCTAGGACACGGAGTCGTTTTCTAAGCAATTTAGGCTTTGAATCAAGAGGGGAAAGCCGCTTAATGGACGCCGTTGTAAGCAACTAAAACTTCAAAGCAAAGTTAATTTTCTTGGAGACATCTTTTTTTTTCCTTATTTATTCTCTCGTTAATAAGGTTTATCCGTATTTCGCTTCTACATTCTGTATTTACACTAAAATGCTTATATTTAGTCTTTAAAAGTTTTTCGAAGCATTCTAACAGCGCTTTTAGCTCAATGGGTGGCATAAAAGTAAATTTTTTAAGGCAATTATTAAAGATTTGAAAGTAAACACTGATGGGCTGCTTCTTTGCCAATTTACGAAATTTGGCATTCTTATATCATGGATATTTTTATAATATAAAGATATTTTTATAATATAAAGATATTTTTATAATATAAAGATATTTTTATAATATATAGATAATTTTATAATACATAGATATTTTTATGAAAATATCTATCAGAGACTGAGTCGCTGTTCGATTTCCGTATGGAAAATCCTCTCAAACTACAGACTTTGTAAAAGAAGCAACCAGTATAATAAATGGCACTATGTCAGATGCAATATTTACTAAGAAAATTGTCGTAAAAAGTAATATGTTTTTTTTAAAGAAACCTCATATTAAAAGTAATAAATCTCTACTACTTAAACTGCGGTAGTTATTGAATTTTATGAATGTAGTATTATTTAATTCCTATTAAATAAAATAGATTATTTTTTCAATGGTTAGGAGACTTCGTCCCCCTTTCAATTCTGCAGTCATCCCCCCCCCCACGTTTGCTTTTATAGATGTTGTTCGTTATTGTTTTATATCTTAAAAGTCAATAAAGAGATAATTTTGTTTATAAATATATCATTATTATATTTTTATTTAAACACGATTATAGTATAAGTAGTTACCTAAATTTGGATAACAAGAAACTGTACTTGAAAAATAAATATTTAAACTGCAGAATACAGAACATAGGCATGATACAAAGGAGTAATTGAAAAATTATCTTACTTGTTAAAAATATTTATCGATAACCTCCCATCATGTATCAGTTCAAATTAAAAATAGTTTTTGAATAAAATTATATGATTTATGTCTGGAAACATCTTAATTTTTTATTATATTCATCCATTTGTATGTTACTTTGAACATCAAATCAAGCACAAGTTTATAAAAGTAATATCTCGAGGAAAATACATTTTTCTACAACAACCGATAAATAATTATTATTTCAAGCAAAATGGATTGAAAAAAGCACTAAGCTTTTGAACAAAACGTCGAAAACACTTGAGTTAAGTGCATAAATGATTCATAATGACCTAATTAGGTTTAAAACATAATTATGCCAAGACATAATTGATGTAGGACTATATAGTTTAAAAGACGTATGCTATCACGTTAAAATTTTAATTTTTATCAGTTTGATATCAGTTATTTCTATCAGAAGAGTTTTTTTGTTTTAGAATTTTGCAAAGTTATATCTGAAATTAATTGAAAAAAAATTTCCGATTTTGCAAAACGCTTTTCGTGCTACCATGATACTTAATGTATGGTTTTTTTTAACATAGAAAATATTTCAAACATTTATAGCCATACCTCAAATTGATCTTAAATTCAGTAAAAACAGAAACGATCAAAAAAATTCTTAACATTTTAGATAATAAAGTTATTAATTTTAATACTTAAATTAAGTTTCAGATTTTTATTTTTAATCCGTATTTTTTCCATTATTATGTCATGAAGAAATTGTCACTATAAGCTGAGAGAAGTTCCTTTTCCAAAAGAAATAAAACACTCTGCTAAAATTATTTGCAATTGTTTTGGTCCAAATTAAATTCTAATAAAATTAGGCTTCTGATTAAAATTGTGCGTTAGTTGAAATCTTGCTTGAATTTTGAAATTTTGATATAGACCGCTAGAAATTCATTGTAAAAAAAATTTAAACAACAATTTATTAAATTGATAATATAATAGTCTAACTGTTAACTGAGAGAAAAACCATTTATTGGCAGTTTTCACCGAATATGATTAAACAATCAGAATTTTATCTCAACCAACTAGGCCCAACTCAGGCAATGAGAATATTTCCTATTTTTTGAAAGTTGGATGCTAAGTCATGTGATAAAGAATACGATTTCGCACTTTTATTCCCCTCCTTCCATCGGATGCCTAATTAGATTATATTATAGCTATAATATACCTTTGGTACCTACTGTGGGTACCTATGGGGTTTATACTATGGGTACCTACTTTAACCGAGTGAGCAATTCTTTCTATCACATGAACGGATACTCGAATCCCAGTGCCGACATCACAATAATTCATCCATACCTTTAACACACAGTTTCTCAGTGTTCTACACTCCACCATTGGTGACTTTGGCCTATTAGAATACGAAACTCTCATTCAAACATAGATGGCAGCAGCACAAAGCTGCTTTATATATGCAAAAAAAGATGATACCAATAGATTTTCGATAGATGATACCAATAGATAAACTAAATAAGCAACATTCAATGGCTTTCAGAATTTCACTGAGCCACACTATAATCATATTTTGTTTTGCAAAAACTAAATCACACACGAATTAATAACAATATACATTCTCTTTGTATGCTTTATATGCATTCAATATGAACTGCACCCAATACAATTTAATAATTTTCAATTGTTATTTTCATAAATTACTACACTGTTAGAATTTCCATTCTGAAATTGCGGTAAAATAACCGGCAGCAGTCTGTCCATCCGATTAACCATAAAATTTATGGTTAAAAACAATTCCTTAGCGTTTACGGTTTGGAAACCATTTACAACAGGAACAGCTAAAAAACCGTGAATACAAAACTATGCGATTCACAACTAGCATAGTTTCTAAACCATAAAAACAAAATCTAATCAGACATTGGAGCTCCGTAGATACTACGCCATTTATTGGAGGAGGATAGTTTAGGGTCACCAATTGAGGAGTGAAGGATGCTAGAAAGTTTTCATGTATTGCGGAAATGGAAAAAATATTATGGTATCAACGGTGGGGTTCGAACAATTTTTGGCTGGCCATGAGATTTACCAATTAGCCTTTTCAGCTACAGTATGTACCCAGCTGAACGGAAAAAAATGGCTTCATAAAAGGGCTAATTGGCTCAGAGAGAATTCTGGTCATTAAACCGTAATTAGGTAGAAACAATCAATAAACGTTTTTTTCTTTTTTTTACCTTAAACTTAACATTTTGAATATCTTCTTTCTTGTGTTTAGTTGACTGCTTTGGTTAAAAGCGGCAAAATAACAATGAAATAAATTGCAATTTAACCATTTCGTAAAATTTCATTTTACAAATTACCATTTTTCGGCCCCTGTAATCTCATAAGTCCCTGTTATTGCTTATCATTTATCATTGTTTTTCTTAAATCGATTTTTGAAGTAAAAGCAGAGATCATTTTTGTAAAATATAAATCATAAATAAAAGAATAACTGCCATGGTTTGAAAGATACTCAACTATACTCGGAAAAAAAATTCAACTTAAAATAATTGAATGTATATCAAAATTGAGAAGCAAGAAAGAAATAATTTTATTCGGAAGCGATTTATAACAATAAATTTATGTCATTTTATCAAGTTCAATAGCTAATGAACATAAATAGCAAAAGACATAATTTTAATTCAATTCAATCTATTTAAATAGCAAAAACATATTACACTTGGACTCTTGATTTAAGTATTTTTCAGACTTTTAAAAATATTCTTATAAAGGTTGAAATGCTATACCTGTCAACATACAATCTCTCTCTCCCTTTTATTTTCTTATGCTTTCATTCCTTTCGATATCAACAAAAGCGCGACTATTTAAAATAAAGATCTCGAGAGTTTTTATTATTTATACTATTATACTAGAGAAAAATATTTATATTAGATATTCGTCTAGTATGTATACTATTAAACTAAAGAAAAATATTTATATTCCATATTTGTCTAATATGTATACTATTAAACTAGAGAAAAATATTTATACTAGATATTCGTCTAATATGTATACTATTAAACTAAAGAAAAATATTTATATTCTATATTTGTCTAATATGTATACTATTATAAACTAGAGAAAAATATTTGTACTAGATATTCGTCTAATATGAATACTATTAAACTAAGGAAAACTATTTATATTCTATATTTGTCTAATATGTATACTGCAGTCAAACCCTGCTATAGTGAACCTTCAAGGGACCGAAATTTCGGTTCACTATAACCGGGAGTTCACTATAAACCGTGTTCACTATAGCGGGGTTTGACTGTATTAAACTAGAGAAAAATATTTATATTCTATATTTGTCTAATATGTATACTATTAAACTAGGGAAAAATATTTGTACTAGACTTTCGTCTAATATGAATACTATCAAACTAAGGAAAACTATTTATATTCTATATTTGTCTAATATGTATACTATTAAACTAGAGAAAAATATTTATACCAGATATTCGTTTAATATTTATACTATAATACTAGAGAAAAGTATTTTTACTAGATATTCACGTAATATTTATATTATACTAAAGGAAAATATGTATACTAAATATTCGTTTTATATTTATAATGTAATACTAGAAAAAAATATTTATACTAGATATTCGTTTAATGGATAGTTTTTCGTTTCAAAATTTCAGTAGATATCTATTAGCAGAAATAATTTTAAGAGAGAACATATATGTTTACTGTATTATCCTCGCCATTTCATAAAAATTTTAAAATCTTTGAAAAGAAAGTAAACGGATACCAAATATAAAAAGATAATTTCTCTTTTTTTCAAAAAATAAAAGATTAGTGCATGTTTTTTTATTTCAATAAAGAAAGCATTTCAAATAAATCAAGCCATATATCAAAATATTCTAAAATTCATCGAAAATAGAAAATGTACTTTTTTTTCATAAGCGTTATGGCAAAAGTAATTTGTTTTAATACTTAAACTAAGTTTCAAACTTAAATCATTAATCAAAATTTTTCGTTTTTTATGTCAAAACGTCATTAAGAAATTATCACTAAAACCTGAAGGAAAGAAAACGAGAATATGTTTTCCCGAAGAAATAAAATATTGAATTAAAATTAGTTGCACTGTTTTTGTATCTACTTCCAAATTAATTTTTGTTTTGAACAAATCATTATTCATTCAGCTTGGCAATTTTTTTTTTCAGAATGTTAGAGAAAATGTGAAAAAATAATGGTTTTTTGGCTTAGAAATTGTATTTGGCAACTAGACTTCAGTTACAATTTATGACCGTAGATATAAACTTTTATCCTTGGAAAAATATTTTTAAATATTCTTATTTTTGAAATTATATGTGATATTTCAAATGTGAAAAGCTTAAACAACTAAACACCAAGCGTGTTTTATTTTGAGATTGAAAAAAATTTGAATTTATAAGAACTGTTTTAAAAGTTTTGCTCTTAATATCATTAATTTTTGCTTTTACGGTAATTACTCTAATCATGCGATAGTAAGGAACAAATAGTTGATTTCCTTTTATTTTTTTCATGAAAAAAATGTATTAGCTAATCAGCTTGTTATACTAAAAAGACTTTTTCATTGAATTTAAATTTCGATTATAGACTTACATAATGTAGCTATGTATACTTCTTATTTAAATAATCATAAATAAATACTTGAATTTTAAACTTTATGCTGCTGAAAACCTAATTTTATTTTACTAATAGCAATATTGAAGAATGTAGAATGGTAAAATTTCAAACCCTATTATCCTTACACACTTGAACAATATTAAGTTTTCTACAATATTAATCTTTGGCCACCTTGAACAATATTAAGTTTTGTGCAACTTCTCTGATATTCTGCCAAACTTGAACAATGTTAAGCTTGCTGCAACATTAATATGGTGCAAACTTGAACAATATAATATTATGCCACCTTCAACAATATTAAATAAGTAGAATAAATGAAGTTTTCTACGAGATGTTCAAAAGAATTTGAATATCGTAAAAGTTTATGCCTTTAGCAATATTAAGTTTTCTATTAAGTTAGCAATATTATTAAGTTAAGTCATGTCAAAATATGTAAAAAAATATTGTATTTAACATTTCAAAAATTTGTGGCTATGAAATACAACATGAAACACCGAAATCTCTTTCTGCGCTAAACGTAAAATCTTCCAAACACGACTTACTTTTTAAAATTTGCACATTTTTGCAGTGCAAAGAAAGCAGTCATTCATAATTAATTAATTTTTTTTAGTTTACAAAATCAATAGTTCATAAATTTTTTAAAAATGAATAGAAAAAAAATTTTTCAAGCTTATTTTTTTGAATTTTATTTTCAGTACAAATATAGCTCCAAAAATCTAGAATTTTTTTTTTAACTATTAGACTGTTTTTTTATTATTAAAAAGTACCAAAATTTCTTGTAATTTGAGGGTCAGAAGAAACATATAAGAGAAATACCGGTGTCCCATCTATGTAAGAAGGTTAATTAACCTTAGTTTAGACTTTTTAGATACCAAATGAATATTGAAGAATATTATAAAACCTGCTTTTAAATATATTTAATCCATAACTTCACTTTAAATGCAGGACTGTTAAGGCATTTGATGTGGCAATTTCCATGAGTGCCCCTCATATTTGGTCATCTCTTAGTCAAATCACGAACTATTTTAGCAAAAAAAAACTTCAAAAAGCTTTTATCAAAAGAAAAGTTCTTTCGCGTAAAAGACCAAAAGAGTGTCAAGAATTCTTCAAAAGGAATTGCCAAGCTGAAGCAGCTGAAAAAGAAAAACGCTATTGAAATCCACTGGTCTGAAAAAATATTTTAGAATTTTGCGTTATTATTTGATGCAGCATCTGTGACTCTAATATTTAAAAAAGAATTATATTAAAAATAAAATTTAAGAGCATGTGTAGGAAATACTGGAATTTCTTCTGAATAAAATACATCAAATTCTACGTGATCATTTAGTAGTGAATTTAAGATATACTTGAAAATATTTATTTAGCTGGCATAAGCAAATGAGAATTCAATAAGCGAATAAGAATTCCATCCATCTTTTTATTTTCTTTAAATTTTAAATATTTTTAAAAATATTTTATTTATTAATACTTTTTCTTCCTCTCTTTAATAAAATGATACATATTCCACGCCTTATTCGTGTTTTTTACTAATTTTATAGATTCTATGTACTTGCAGCTTATGCGCAGTAAATTAAGCATTGTTATTTTTCGTAATTTTCTGCTTTAATCTTTTATTTTATTCTTTTCGTTTATTCTTTTTTGCTTTTTTTATGTATATATCATATTTGTAAACTGGCACTGCATTTATAAATAAATGAATTCTTCGAAAACAATACAAATTTAGGCAAAAGAGACATAGGATAATTATATTCTTAAACCAAATTTTAATACATTCCATCTGAAGCTTTAAATACCATAAAAATGATAGATTATATAATCTTCTTAAACTTCTACTTTTCATGTTGCATTATATGTTTAGAAATGTATTCATTTTAAATTCATCATTCATCTTCACTGTTAAATGTAGTCCATTCTATTTTCGGGATGATATATACAAATCCATGCATCAATTTCGAGAATTCGGTTTCTCCGCATATTCTTCGAGGAATCTGGAAATCGTTCTATAAAATAATCATCATACCAGGTTTCCTTCAAACAAGACTAGAGAATGACGTATCAAAGTAGATCAATGATTCATACTTGCCCAGTTACAATATCCGAGGACTTAATTTATAATCTATGGGTTTCTGCCCATATATTGAATATCTCCTCCATAAAGCCCATAAACTTCGTGCTATAATTTATGGACAAAAGCCATTTATGGTGTCATTTATCAATTTTAAGTGCATATTATTCTGATCTATGCTCAAAAGTCTATCTAAATCTCCTTAAAGAAAATAAATTTGAGTGGCATCAAAACTGAGTAGAATGGATGGGCTACTCCACCGTGCAAAGCGAAATAGCTCGTTGCTGCTTAATGCTTACGAAAAGGAAGAGCTATTATCACTTTTTTAAAAAAATATGGCAAAATACGCATTTTGTCATTTATCATTATTTATAATAATATATTAGAATATTTCAATTGCTAATTACGTCACTAATACTACATGCTTCAAGCATGGCATCTATAAGAATTGTAATAAGCACATGCTTCTTTTATCTGTTCTCAGTAGGGACTGGGTGTTAAGAAATATCGTGGAAAAAGTTTATAACCAAATATTTTTGTAACGTATCATAAATTCATTCTGAAAGATTTTATGTTCTAGCAGATTTTTTTTAGTAGCCAAAAATGAATCATACAACAGAAATGTTAGAGGTACTGGATAACTGTATAAAATGTGTTTTTCTGATTTTCTTTCAGCGCAAAAATAGCCACATAAATTACCAGACTAGAATCTATTATTTGTTTTCCTTTGTTTCGCTTGATCCATCTGCAGAAAAAAAAGTGTACCTATTTTTAAAAGACTCTGTCAGTCCTGAAAAAATAACAAAAGTTTCGGACCAAACATCGGTGAGTGAGTGGTGGCCTATAGAAAACTTTGTAAAAAAAGTTTCCAGATGTGAATTAAGGCCAGAAGTGGTCACTTTGAAAAAAAAATTTAATGCGTAGCAGAAAGTAATACTTTATTGTTTAGTTTGGTTAAGATATTTGGATAAGCATTAACATTAAGCTTAATATGTATCCTATTTATTTTCATCATCATTTATTTATGTAACGGCTGGATATTAGAGTGAATTGTTTAACATACAGTGTTCCTTAAAAGAAATAATTATTTCCGATAAAGCTCATTCTTAGCTTGTAAGAAAATTTGATTTGCAATCGTGATTCTGTTTTCGTGAAAATCAAGTTAAAAATTCCAATTGATTTTTTATTCACTATAATTTTCAATGTTTGCTGATACCTAGACTAATCACGATTCGTGTTCATTTGTTTGTGAAATAAAAATTAAGTACAAATGTTGAACAACGCCTGCTTTCTATAACATTTTCAGTTTTCTAGTTTCCATAAAGAAATCACATTTAATATTTAATATTCGTTAGTTTAGTCATCATTTTAATTATGTTACTATTTTAAATATTTACCATTTTTTGTTTGCTTGATGTAATATGTGTCCAATCACCTGCAGTATTTTACTAATAATTTAACAATAAGAGTTCCATGTTCGGCTTATGTTCGTTTGTTTATGTAATAATAAAAAACTAAAATAAATGCCCTTAACGCAAAAAAGAAACTCTCTGACTTATAAATTATTACTTACAAATTTCGAACAAAATCCATCGAATAGTTCCTGAAAAATCAAATTTTAAAAAAATGATATTTTTAAAATTCAATTTCTCAAGAACTTTTCAACCGATTGCTCTCAAATTTTATATTTCGCCCTATAAAAATGTCTCATTTAAATGTTTTAACCCACTGACTGTTCTGCACGTAAAAAGTCGTATTTTAACCTGCAGTCTTCTCCGCATAGCAAAACGATTTTTTTTTCATGATATTAGATTTGGAAATAGTGTATTGATAAAAACATTCTCCTAATTTTACTCCTTTCCTTAACCGCCAATGGGTAAAAAGGATTTAAAAAATTTTATACCGTACAATTTAAAATTTATCAACTATTATTAAATAAAATAATAGTAAAATAATAACTCATAATTATAAGTTTTTCGTTTATATGAAATTATTTTTGGAAAAGCGAATTTTGAATTGTGAGCAAAAAGTTTTCAATTAACTTTAAAAGTTCTCGAGTTATGCGAAATACTCAAAAAATTTAATTATAATTCAGTGGTCCAAACTTTCGACCATATTTTCGATTGGAACCATATTTTCTAGATTGTCTTCCATATTTCGAGGGTCAAAAATCCAAATCTGTCCAAAATCAAGTATGTTTTTATATCTGATTTTGTAATACAAGCACTAATTATGTAACATATTTGAGGTAAATCTTCGAATCATACAGATTGATTCTCAGTACGCAAAAAATCGATCGTTAGATCAATGGTTATTCAGAGTGTTCCTTTTCTGTCCACTATACATATACTGCTCTAAACAATTATTATTAAAAATAAAAGTGAAAGTTTTGGGAATAAATTAAACAGAAAACAGAACTAAACTTAATTGTGTATGAAAAAAACTCAATTGAAAAATAATCAATGAAATTAAATAGCCATATAAACTTTTTGAGTTATATTTAAATCCTTAGGCAATAAAGTTAAAAATACGAGTTCAGTGATCAAAGTTTTAAAACGTATATATCTATGATAAAATCATCTTACATATGCTATAGATTTTAAACTAACTTAAAAACAACTTTTAAACACAACGCAACTTCCCTCCCTTTTTTGCAAAACTCCACAAAAACATATAACTAATAGCATAAAAATCAAACAAAACTCAATTCAGTTCTAAAGCCAACCTTTGAAATTTAGTATCCCCAGTATCCCCAAAAAAGTATCCCCAGTTGCAGAAATAAGTTCAAATGAAAACATTTTTCATATCTACATGCACTGTAGAAATATTAATTACGAATAAAACACTTAAAATTTTGTTTAAAAATATATTTAGTTAATCTTAAAATAAAATGGATATGAAATTAAAATAAAATGCAATGAAACTCTAGTTTTCTAATATTATTTTCGGTTAAGATTTTGCAGCAGTATGGCATTATATATTCTAACTGAATATCATGAAAGTTAAAAATTGAGGATAATGATACTTATTTGAGTTTCCTCTGAAACGAAACAAATTTATACAGGAATTATGCATAAGGTTTACTAAGTTTACGATCCTCCAGCTATTTATTCTTTCCTATTTATTTTAGATACTTTAATCTGAAATGCTTTTCTGATTTTGCATGAATAAAAATGACTGATTCTCCTAAATAAAGTTATCTAAAAGCAATTCCTTCTCTAAAGTGTTGAACTTGAATATTTGATCGCATGGTGATTTCCTGTTACCTTTGTTTGTGAATAAAATGAATATTTCAAACGAAATTCGCGTAGCTGTTTACGAATGTAGAAATAGTTCGTAAAGCACAAGAATTTGCATTTTTGTTCTTTTATATTCAGCTAGTTCAGCAAATATTTTTATTTCTTGATACAATTCTCGAAATACGGGGATAACTGATTGTAATTTTCAAAATTAATTATTCAATTGATTGTATGCATTATTATTTTATGCATCATAATTAATTACTCAATTTAAAACAAAAATATGAAAATTTATGTTTACGAGCATCAAATGTTAAATATTATATTTCAAACCTTATCGTAGATACTTTTTTTACTTTACTTTTGGGAAATTTATAAAAGTATATATTAAGGACAGTTACAATAGTGTTTTAACTTGACTTTGCATTTTATACATGCTTTAGGTTTGTTTACAACCTTTGGATTTTAATACATTTGGTATTTTACATTGCGATTGTATTTTATACACGGTTTTTAGATTGTTATACACCCCCTTTTAGCTCTTACCTTTTAGTATCTATTGGTATTTTATCCTCTGTATTTTTTTTTGTACTTTAATTGAATTTACTGTGCATTACTTGTTGTTCTTCATTTTAACTACCTGTTACTACTTCACCCTCACTATTTTGGTTCTACCTACCAGCATGATTCAAGCTGGCTTGATTGCCTGGATCCTTTCAATGCCCTATTGGCAAGTGTATACATCTGTGATTTTGTCTCAGTTTTGACCTATCAACTTTAGCACTATATTCATTTATGATATTTTACCCTTTCACCTTTTGGTGGTTTTATGAGTTGTATTTACGGCTGTTTTTGGTGCAAGTGTTGGATTTTTTGTCATCAATGACGATGGGAGGGGTCCACCAGCTCTGGCTCACAGCTCACTCAGTTTTTACTGGTTGTCTCAGGGTTAATAATTTTTGTATTTTATATATATATAAATTTTGTATTTTATTTATGTAAGGGTTAATAATTTTTGTATTTTATATATATATAATTTTTGTATTTTATTTATATAAGGCCTATTTTACCTATTTTAATGATCCATTGTATTTGGCGTATGGGCCTATTGGCCTAGGCCGCTGTATAATTTCAAATTAAGGACAGTTACTATGGAACATCATTCATTTGTTACTCTGTACGAGGTGTGCCTGGAAAGTAAGTACTGTTTTGATAAACCTAGCATGAAAAATGGTTTTTCAAAACGAAATTTATTTTTACGTGAAAAAGCACTTCGGGGGTTGTTTTTTTACATAGATACCACATTTATTCATATATTTGTAATACCAGGAAGCTCATTTGCATACATATTTTTTTTAAAAAGTGCCGTCGTTGATGACAACCATATCTAAACACCGTTTTTCTTTCGTTATTATGGTCAAAAAGCCAATCCAATTGTGGTCAATCCAATATCACGCTTCAGTTTCGAGTAGTAGCCTGAAGATGCAAGGTTAACACAACTCCTCTTAACCAAATTGTTCAATTGTTGTGAGATATACCAACAAAATATTGACGTACGTTGTAAAGAAGCAATATAATGTCTTGATTGAGCACTCCGCACCATTTTTTTTATTTGAATTGAAAGCAGCAGTTTTAATCATTTTTGCAGAATCGTACGGCATTGATGAAAAGTATTACTGACCGCACGTCACATTCGGCGGTCACAGTCATAGTTTAATACCGAAACATTTTAATTTTTTTTAGGCAATGTATACTGACCACATGTGACACTAGAACGTGATGGTCCATTTAGGCAAAAGATCAACTCATAAAAAAAGGTTTCATTTGTTTTCTTTTTCCTGTTTGGAACTTGATTATTAGATTTATTTTAAGTGATCTGCAAACAGGTTTGGCTGTAAATTAATATACTTTGTTTTGTGATCAATGAGTTATTGAATAAAATTTGTCTTTTTCTCAAACAATCGCAAATATGCTTTTTATAAAATAAAAAAATGAAAGGCAATCAAACGCTCAAAAATATTCCTTTTAACAAAAATAAGGTTGTACCGTTCCAGAAATCAAATGATACAAATTCTTCTTTAAACAATTTTCAGTTGTTTTAAACAATGTTTAGCCATTTTCTGCACATTGTACAATAGAATAATATTATAGAATAAATTGAGGATTCTATTCTATAATAATATTTTGAAATAGTAAAATTGAAAGATCGTAAAAACAAACTACAAGTCTTTAAAAATTTAAGCTGATTAAAATTATGATTTTTTGTTTTAAAGTGTCCACTAATTTTTTTTAATTAATTCTTGTAGCTTTTAACGTCATAAAAATCTTTATTGAAGTCTCTTAATAAATTTTAAAATACAATATTTCTTTAACCAGATGAACATGAATAACTTATAACTCCCAGATTGCGTTTTTAATATAGAAAGATTAATATTGCGCTTAAGTCACATGCAGCTTTCATATCTTGAAAAATTAATTAGCTAGCTGCATTGCATTTTATCTTCCAAATTTTATTAACATTGCAGCAGATATCTGATATTAATATATTCAATAAATAATTTGTTTACGCTTAACCGCGCAGAATTTATATTAAAAGATAATTTCTTGTTGCTATCACCCTACAACAAGCATTAATTTTACTCCCTAGATAAAGGTAATGATTAAATAAATCACTTATAAGTCAAAATGATTAAAAGCATCTTCGACTTAAACCTTTTTTATTCTAAACCCTTCGCTTCATGCAATGCTTTTATGCGAGTAATTTTGAAGCGAATTGGTGCGAATCAAGCAGGAACTTAATCTCATTGGCTTCTGAGCAACTGAATTTATTTCTAAGCAGCAAACAAACAGTATTTCGAAAATATGAAATAAGTTGCGGCAATTGTTATATTCACGAAAATATCCTGTTGTTTTAATCCTTGAACTCAATGATATTTTTCTTCCTTTGTGTCTTATTTTCAAATAATTACAAATTACTACAAATTTATTCTTACGATGTTTAATATTTAATAATTGTATTATGAGTTCAAGCAAGAATATTTGATGGTTACAGTAGATTTAACACTAAATAAAATAGATACTAATAATTAGTTCACTAATTTAAATAACTCGCATCAAACTTTGCCCTTTTTCCTTTTTTATTATTTGTTATTTACCCTATTTCATTTATTTTTCTGTATAGTGTCAATTGAGAAAATTAATTATGAAGTTTAAATGATTTTGCAAAAAAATACTGATGTACTTTTTAAAAAATTTGTTTGAGAATATAAACGGTGAATGAACTGAAAATGGAGCTTTAAAAAATTAAAGCTGTGGCTCAGAAATAAAACTACACTGCACAACAGGAAAAATGTTCTTTAGATGAGAATAGGTTTTTATGAACCTGCTTCATTTCTGAACCTGCAATCAACTTTTGTTTACCACGCATGATTTTTCTAAAAATCTATATATCAATTTGGCAACTTAACGTATTTTAACACAACACCATAAAACATGTATGCAAAGGGAATTATCTCTCTTCAGCAATAGAGCATCAACTTGATGACCATATTGGTAGTCTTGGCAACTTTAGCGACATAAAAGGGGAAAAAACTTTATCTACCTTCCCAAAGTTTCAAAGCTCTAGAAGCATTAGAAGACGAGATCTCTGATAATTCACTAAAAACTTGACGGTTTTTAGATTACAAAAATAGTAAGTAACGAACCATTTTCATTTTCATACATAAATCAGGCACATCGTTGATATAATTTCATCTAAGGATAGAAAAAGAAGCTTTCACATTTGGTGTTAAGTGAGCTAGAAAATAAACGAATCACTCTAAATAACTTTAGATCTAATGATTGAATCCTCACATTCTAGGACTTAATGGTTCGAGAGATTGATTTCAAATATGGTAATTAAATCGTGCAGACGATATTTTAAATTTCGAAATCAGACGCAAAAATGTACTTCCTCTGGTTAAACATACCTTTTTGGACGGATTCGGATTTCTATTTCCCAAATTATAGGGGTTAGCCTCAATCTGGGAAATATAGTACCAATAGTTTGGTAAAGAGAACGGTTCTAAGTTTGAGCTCCTTATCATTAATTTTACATTTGGCATATTTCACCATATCTGATAAACTTATAAATCGAATTGAAAGAATTTTGCACACAATCATAAAATTCGTATTAAATCGCATGCAAAATATAACTTTAAGTAATCAAATTAAGTATTATATTAATGTAATTTAAGTATAAAAAATTAAGTATTATTTTTTATTATTTTATTTAATAATAGTCAAAACAATTTCTTACATCAATTTGGAGCATGCAATTTTTAATAGCGAATTATAAAGTGTGAACAAAATCGGTCTCATAGTTTCTCAGAAATCAGATTTTGAAAAAGTCTTTTTTTAAAAAAAATTCAATTTCTCAGGAGTTATTCGACAGAGTTTGCACCCATTTTCTATTTTGCTACTTAAAATTACATTGAATAGTTTTAACTTTTGTAGAGAGAAATGTTTTATGCCACACTGTAAAAAATTATGATAAAATAATTTATTGCAAATCAAACAAAAAATATATGCGTAGTAATTATTGAGGGTTGGCGAGCGATAGTAAGCTGGAGCTGAACCCTCCAGCAGCCACAAAATTTATTATTAACAATTTTATCTTAACTTTTGAAAATATTTTGTCAATGTAACGAGCATTGATGACTTCTTAGAATCTAGTGGTAACGTTAGAATTATTTTTACTTTTAATTTTGACATTAAATAATGAAAACATCACAGCAAAGTTAGCATTCGAAGCCGATATTTAAAGTCTTGTTTACAGAAATGTGAGGAAAAAAATAAACCGCTTTTTCATTCGATTTCAACTTTTTGAATATAAGTTATCAATGTAAGTTTACTGAATTATAATTGGTTACAGAAAAGAGGATTTTTAAATATTTTTTTAGGTTCAAAAAAAATAATGATAGTTGGATAAAATTGACAAAACTATGATTTTATTTAAGCCATTTTATCTTGAGTCAGAAAAGCATGTGGAATTTTAGGATATGTTTTATCGTACAACGTTAGATAGATTTTATGGTTTTATGGTGCATCGCTTTAAATAACTTAGATGTCTGAATCTATTGCATTTTTTCATCCGTTATCTATTATATATATCACGTTATTTATTATATATATTTTTTAATTTAATTTAATTTTTTATTGCATAGTTCACGAGTAATAAAGTATGTTCTTAGTATGTTCTTAGTAATCTCTATTTCCGAAATATCGAGACAAAACGGATAAAGAGAAAAATCAAGAAAATTAAGAAAATAATAAGTTTTATTAACTGCGCCTTAACTGCAAGAGAATTCACAAAATACGTTAAAAATATAAAGAAAACATGGAAAATAATAAATAAAAGAGAAAAAAAAATTAATACAAAATATTTTTAAAAAACATTTAAGATATATATGTATATTTATAAATTAAATAGCTGAAAAACAAAACAAAAATGAAAATATATAAATGAGTGCTTTCTAATATGGTATCAATATGGTCAAAGCAAAATGTATCAATACAATACTGTGAGAAGCACTCAAAAAAATTGAAACCATATAGAACGTATTAAGTAAAAATATATCATGCCAAAAAACAGAAAATAAAATGTTAAAAAAAAATACAGAACGAAACACAAAAAGATTTCTATAATTCGATCAGCGATTTCAAATGAACTCATAAGTACCAGAATCTTTCAAGAATGATTTAAAATATTTTCGTCATAAGAATGCCGAACTGCAAAATGAGAAAACAGAAGCGCAAATGGAGTTAGAAGCGTAAACAGAGGGATTTTTTAATGGCACGTTTAACGCACTGAAGTGCTTTTGATTTGTTACTTACCAAGAATAGGCTCGAAAATGGATGTGCGAAAGGTAATAATATTATACTGGATAATTTAAAGTAGATATTTAATTATACAATTTTAATAATTTTTAGAAAATTAACATTTATTTAAAACAGAGAGAGAGAGAGAGTGTGTGAGAGAGAGAAACATGATTTGCCCGTTTTGCACGGATTTTTAGCCATGGATTTGCCTATTTTGCTCAGATTTTTAGCCACAGATTTACCCAAATTGGATTTGCGCATGGTTAAAATATAAATTAATGAAGAAGTGTTAGTAAATTTATTGATAATAACATACAATTAAATCAATGATTTTATATTGAATTTAATTACTTTAGTTGGGTATCCATTGTTCTTTTTATCAAATTTTGAAAGAGTTTGTCTATTCATTTTGTGAATAAATAAGCATTATTACATAATCTTTAAATTCTATTCATTTGATTGAAAATGGTATTTAAAAAGGTGTTTTTTAAAAAATTAAAATCCCAAGTAATTAGCTTCTTTATATTAAAAGTAAAACCATTTCTTTTACCGTATAAATCAACAAAGCAGATATTTTCTTCCTTTTTAATACCCAAATCAAAAATGTAAAATTTAATATTATCATCATTATTGCAAAGCAAGATTAATTCCTCTGGGTAAATATCATTTAATAAAATTGTATAATCTTGAAAATTAAAGATAATTAAATCATCGATAAATCTGAAAACAAATTTAATACTAAGAGTATAATTTTTTTCATAATAGTGTAAAAATGAGTTAGCTTAGAGAGATGAAAATTTAGATCCTTGTGGTATTCTATCAAAATGAATAAAAATATGTTTTCATTGTTAAGATAATTATTAAAAAGATAAAAATTAATTAGAATTTCAAAAGAATCAAAATCGTAACTAAGGATATTTTTAAAATCATAGTAATAACTCAAACGAACATCTTTTGGTTTAAAAAAGGAGATGCTATTGAAAAGATCCTGGAAATCGAAAGTCGCAATAGAAATAATTTTATTTTGTTTAATAAATTTTAAAATCAGTTGCTTATTAGTGATAATCCAAAAAAAACCTTCTTTAATAATATTATTAATAATTTAAATAATTAGAGAAAATGGTGAAAGATTTAGTTAGGTAGGAATTGGACCCACATGCGATTGTTCTAAATGTTATAGAAATTTTATGAAATTTTAGACTAATAATTAAGTAAGGAAATTGTGTATTGCTAATTTTAATTTTTAACCTCTTATATAAAGCTAAAATTTTGATGATAATATTGTTATTTAAAGTATTAAGCTTTAAATTTTTACTATTTTTTAACTCCGTATTTAAAAGTTCAACATAGAATTTTTTGCAGAAGATTCTTAGTTACATTATTATTGTTAGCTTTGTCTCTGGGGGTAATTAAGAAATTTTTTTGTAGTTGCTTAATTGATCGAACAATTATAGAAAAAATTTGTTGAATTGTTACTGTTTTTTAAGTTTTCCTTATTATTGAAAACAAAGTTTTTAAAGTAATAATAAACATAAACATATGTATAGTAACTTTTTGCTACTAAATTTTATTCGAAAAATTAATTTCCTTCGTTATACTTAAGAAATGAAAAAAAAACTTAATTCAGAAGATTTTGTTTTGATGAGTATTTTCAATTAAAATAAACGAAAAAAATTTTATCAATTGCGTATTTCAACACTGCCCTCAAAGTAATTCTGTTAGAAGAAAAAACCTTTAATGTTAGCTTTATTTTTTTCCTTCTTTTTCATGCATCTTGTGCAAATGAAATTTAAAGCTCATAACTTGCGGAAAATTCCTTTTGTAAAGCTTTTTCAAGGTCTTAAATACAGAAAAAAGAAGTAATGAATTCATTTTTAAGGTTAGAATTATTTTTAAAAAAAAAGATGTACGTCTTTTTATACTTGTTTAATGATGTTTTTAACAAATCTTAACATAATAAAGAGCTTTTATTCATTTTCAAATGCCGAAAAAAACATGTTTTTATTTATCTATGAAAGCGTGATAAGAATTTTTGCTTTTTTCCCTCATCCATCTACAAGGTATGCTGAAATTTTGAAGGATTTTTTTTTTCCAAAACCATTTTTTACCTTTTATTGAACGATTATAAATTTTTGTAAAATCATTGTGTTTTTTACGATATAAGTTGAAGATAGTGCAATGTGACATTTTTAAATGCAAAACAAATTTCTATTCTACGGTCAGGTGCAGGCAAAAGAAACATTTCTGCCAAGTCTTCAAATAATATAATTTTTAATGGGGACGTTTTTAAACAATTTGCGACTAAGATGCAGTCTGATGCTGTTGTTGGTTTTAAATTCGCAAAAATATGACTAAATTCTACTTTCTACTCATCTCTTCGGTACCCTCAATATGCCTACCAATGCTGTATTAGATTGAATAAGATTTTTTAGCATGAATTTTTCCAACATTTCGTATATTTCGGTTTTATTTTCCACTAGCTGAATACCTGCCCTTTGTACAACGGAAATAGTAATCAATTAATGAATCAGCCCTGAACAACGGTGCGAAATCATGCACCCACAATTACTACATAGAAAATAATTCTTATTTTTGTCCTTACCGGTGGCTTTGCGTTATTAGATTAAGCAAAACACGCTTTTAGTAGAACATCCCACCAAATTAAAGATCAACAATATTCAGTTTCATATCGCATAATGCTGCTACTCGAGGCTGACTAACGACAGTGAAAATATACAGCGCTCAAACTATTTTATTTGGTACTTATCAATATCAAAGGTCTGTTTAAAATCTCTTGCCACAATTTATATATTAAAACTGCCCAGTATTGTCGAATTTTTGATGTTTAACAAATATACTTATTGTGCATATCCAATTGTACTACTACTACTAATTAATTGTTAAATAGTAGCAGTACAATTACATTCTATCTGTAATAGCACTAATAGTAAATATAGTACTAGATGTACTAATTATTCTCTAATAGTACTAGACAGGGCTCTAATTGTACTACATCTAAGATTTAAAATAATAATTATAGAAGTAATCAATGAAAGTTTATTTGAAATGATACCATATATTCCTTTTAATAAACAATTCCTTACATTCTCCCTGAAGTTGAATTTAATGATACTGTTTTTTACGTCTTTTCAACTTTTCTTTACTTACATACATTTTTTAATTTAATCGAACTATTTTCCGAGAACTGATAATGAACGTACAGTAAAAAGAAATGTCAAATCTGTCTACAGCAGCTTTTATTTTAATAAGCAAAAAAGTAATTAGTTTCCCAAACTTTTAAACATGTAACTAACAAAAATATGCATAATTTTTAATGATGTCGCTTTATATTCTAATGATGAGAAGAGAACTTTAAAAAAGAATTTAATTTATTCAGTTCTTTATTTTTCTTCACCGAAATAATTTACCAATAGTTAGAAAACTTTATTTCTTTAACTTAACTTAAACTTTATTTATAGTGTAACTTATATTTTTCAGCACCATTCAATTCCCACACCTAAAAACTCTAGAATAACATAAATTTTGGTGTTAAGTAGTTACCATCATTTTTGGTGTTGAGATACGCAAAAAAATTTTACTGCTTTTTTTTACTTTTATTTTTTGCTGTTATAGTTTTTTTTAATATTTAATCATTTATTGTGTTTTTCTTCATTGGCAACATATATTTTTATGCAAATTTTACAGTTCATTTTACTTCACCTGAATAATTTATCAATACTAACTTGAATAATTTATCAATAGCTAGAAAACTTTATTTCTTTAACTTAACTTAAACTTTATTTATAGTGTAACTTATATTTTTCAGGCACTATTCTGCGTCTACACTCTAAAAACTGTGGAGTAATATAAATTTTGGTACATAGCCATAGTTTTTCGTGTTGAGACACACTAAAAATTTTCACAGCATTTTTTAACATATATTTTTGGTGTTATAGTTTTTTTCTCTTCATTTAATCATTTATTGTGTGTTTGTTCATTGATAACATATATTTACGTGCAATAATAGAATCAATACAATAGCTTCATTACAAACATTTCGTTTAAATAAAAAGCGCATTTTCAGTAATATCTTCGCACTAATTCTATCAAACAATTGTTATTTTGGCATTTTTGTAGTATTTTTTCCAAGATATCTCTAGTTATGTACTTAAAAATGTATTTGATACAGGTTTATATTTAAATCCCTCAGTGACAATATATTTATTGTGTTAGCCATTGCGATTATGTTTATTCATTTATTTTAAAATTAATTTTGATTCTTTAGCTACTTTTTTGTTTAGCATTTCACGTTAAATGTATATTTACTACATGAGTTACGCACTCTCAGCTCACAGAAAAACAGTTTATTTATCATTTACTTTTGTTGTGTGTATAGGGATTAGAAGCAAAAACTGAAGAAAAAATATTTGACATTTGCAAATCACATTTAAAATTTTGAAGTAAATTAACATTTAGCTATTTTTCTAAAATATCAAACTAACGTAACACTTTTCTAGCAGAATATCACTACCTAAAAATTGTATTTTAAGTTTAGCGTGGAAAGTGGAAAATAAAATCAGTGTTAATTGCTAGGCAAAAATTCATGCTTTGAAGAATTTATACATTTAAAATAATTTTTTTTTCATTTTAACAATAGAAGGACTGAAACTTAGTAAATATCTACATTGCCAAAAAGCAGTAAAAATGACTGGATAGTGAAAGAATAACTAATGTGTAAAGATATTAGTTTAAAATTAATTTTTAATATTTTTTATATTATTTACAGTTATATAACAAGTTATTAGTAGATATTAACAATAAAAACAATTATATGTTGTACAAAAAGTCACAAAATTCTAAGAAATTGTGTCAATATATACATCATTGTTTTTCTAATTGAAATTAAAAAGCAGTCAAAATGACATCCTTGGGAAATCTAGTGTTAATTATTATTTTTTTCACTTAATGAATACAACTTTCCGAATCCCGAGCTTTAAGTAATAACAGGAAAGTAGTGATTTTAAATTAGAAATCGGTTGTTTAGAGGACAATAATTCATAAATTAGATGAAATTTATATTTTAAAAATTCAAAGAATTAAACTTGATTTACTCTTTTTTAATTGTATTTAATCATATTTTTAGTCTGATATTTTTATAATGTATTATTTCTTCCCAATTCAGTCGTGAAGCAAAATCGATTGCGTTCTAAAAATTGTGTTGTAATACCACTCCAAAAATTTCGTGAATAAATACTTTATTTCAAGTCAATACCAAATTCAGCGCTTATATGTGTTACCCTTAAAGTGTATTCAGTTATTTCATAGAAAAAATTGGTTTTTATTATGAAATAACTAAACAAGTCAGTTAAAGAATATAATACACTAGTGTAAGAAGTTAAGAGAATTTTCAGACTTGGTCGATTATCTTTGGAACTACTGGACCGATTTTAATGAAATTTTATATGTACATACATTGACACAATAAAGCAAATAACCATTCAACGATTGTAATAATGTTTCCCAATTGATCGAAAACAAACTACTAAATAAAGATCTCTCAGATTTTCAGAAACATTTTTGTCAAATCGAAAGTAGACTTTGAAATTTTTTACAATATAATGAGATAAAAGCTTTACTTTGATTTAAAAGTGCTCAAGCTGTGATTCCATTCTTTTTCTTTGCTTCCTGAAGCACACTTAAAAGGAGCATTTAAAGGTTAAAGTCCAATGGAAAATGTACTTAAAATAAACTTTTCCAGAAAAACTGAAGAAAAATTAAAACTTAAAGTAAATGTTAATACTTTTTTACGAAATAGTAGATAATTTTAAATGTTAGTTAATTAATTTAAGGTTTAACCAAGATCTAAAATAATGTTGAGGTATGTGCATGAGAATTAAGAGCTCAATAAACTATAGTTAAAATAATTCCATTCCACTAAAAACTTATTTTGAGGGTTGCACTTCAAAAGAATAATTTATACTTTATCACCAACAAAATAGGTTTTTAAATTTGCATGAAAAACATTTGTTTCAGCATGAAACACATATTAGATAAAGCTTTCCTTTTTTAATTAATTTTGAGCCTTCTTCAACAATCCTGATTATCTTATTCTGATAAGGTATAGTTAAAACAATTCCCTTCCACTAAAATCTTATTTTGAGGGTTGCACTTCAGAAGAATAATTTTATACTTTATCACCAACAAAATAGGTTTTTAAATTTGCATAAAAAACATTTGTTTTAGCATGAAACACATATTAGATAAAGCTTTCCGTTTTTTTAATTAATTTTGAGCCTTTTTCAACAATCCTAATTATCTTATTCTGATAAGGTATCGGTAACACAATTCGATTCCACTAAAACCTTATTTTGTGGGTTACACTTCCAAAGAATAATTTTATACTTTATCAACAACAAAATAGGTTTTTAAATTTGAATTAAAAAACATTTGTTTCTGCATGAAACACATATTAGATAAAGCTTTCCGTTTTTTTAATTAATTTTGAGCCTTTTTCAACAATCCTGATTATCTTATTCTGATAAGGTATAGTTAACACAATTCGATTCCACTAAAACCTTACTTTGAGGGTTACACTTCGAAGGAATAATTTTATACTTTATCATAAACAAAATAGGTTTTTTAATTTGCATGAAAAACATTTGTTTCAGCATGAAATACATTATAGATGAAGCTTTCCTTTTTTAATTAATTTTGAGCCTTTTTCAACAATCCTGATTATCTTATTCTGATAAGGTAGATTAAAACAATTCCCTTCCACTAAAATCCTATTTTGAGGGTTACACTTCGAAATAATAATTTTATTCTTTAGCACCAATAAAATAAGTTTTTAAATTTGCACAAAAACTTTTGTTTTAGTATGAAATACATTATAGATGAAGCTTATATTTTTTTTTAAATTAACTTTAAGCTATTTTAAACAATCCTGTATATACAAAAAAGATAAAAGAGAACAAAAAATATATCATTGCGAGTTGCCTAAATTTATAAAGTCGTTTATATTATTACTGAAAAAGTGAGCCTACCTGAATTTTTTCAAGAAAGAAAACAACAGCTAGAGCTTATTTGAACATGTAAATGTGGAGAAAACTTTAAACTTCTTATACTATCATTCATCATTACGGTATTACCTATTTCTTTTTTTAAAAACTTTTCCTTTCACGAAGCTTCTTACGATGTTAAAATGAAAAGAAAATTATTCCTCGTTACAAGGTGAAAGAAGAAGAAAAACTTTTTTGTCACTTCAGCTTGAGAAAAATGTCAAAATTAAAAATGAATTATGTAAAACAAGAATCTCCAGGTTTTCGTAGCAGGTGTATCGTGATTAATTAAAAATAAATGGCTGGTTATTTGTTACCTTTTTTCTAAAATTATTAAACTGAAAAGTGCATTAATTGAAACTAAAATTTTAATTACTCATTAACATTAATTATTTCTTGGCATCAGCAAAATCAAAGAATAAAGCAAACAAATATTTGTTTGCAATTGAATGCTTTCTAAATTAAAAATATTATTAAAATAATATCTTTTCTCAAAAAATCCAGATTGATTTTTTTTTTCGAAAAATGTCTTTCCTTTTCTACCATAAATACGTTCTATCTCTAAACTCCTAATTATTACTGACTGAAAACTATAAAACTCTTTAGTTATAACTAAATTTTTGAAAATTCTTATTATACCACTTTTACAATTATTGTTATTCCAATATTTCCTTGCTGAACTGTAACCCTATTCCTTTTAATTAGTTATAATTGCAACACTGAAAAGTAAATTTGACCGAATAAATGGTTTTTATGCCATGTTCTAAGTATGTCATGTTCTAAATATGCCATGTTCTAAATATGCTATGTATCGTGATAAAATTATCAAATACCACAACATTTTTGCTCATTTACTACCAAGGATATGGTAGAAAAAATTTATAAGGAAAAAATACATATTTTATTGTCAATTTTACCAGATTCATTACCAAAGCGCTTCGGTGAAATTTACCAATATTTTGGTGTTGGTAGAGCCAGAACCAGAAACATATAAAATTGTACTATATACCGGTAGTTTTTTTTTTCTCAGTGCATGAATTATTAAAAAATATTACACTTTTATACTCCGGTGTCATTTTTACTTTTGCTTAATTGAAACTAATCTTACAGACATTTTTTCAGAATTTTATCTTTCAGTTCTTCATAAATATTCTTAAAATTATTACCAATAATACTTTAAGATCATACATTACATATTCACTGCATTTTTTAAACTGAAAAAACTCTTTCTGAATGAATGGCTTAAGAGAAGGAAACATAAAATATTTTCAAAATATTTAAATGAGAACTTTCTTTACGAACGAAATTTCATGCTCAGATAGTTTCTGTGTGGAATGAAAAAAACTAGCGTTTTAAAAGATAAGCCTGGGAGATGAAGTTTCACATGGACTCAAGTAATAAATCTATGGAATGGAAGCTGTGCTCGTTAAATGTTCATTTTTGTCGAAAGCATTTCACTAATGGCCAATTTAAAACAGACATTATTTTTTATATGTATATTTCCCGTCCTCATAATGAACTACCGGATAATAATAAATTGCAGTTTCAGAAGCTATTAATGTAAGATTTTGAAAATTGATGAGGATAGTGTAATGAGGCTAGGCACAAGATTCGAGCTAAAAATTTGAAATATTTTTTATTTGTATTACTTAAAACTACGTTTCTTTTGTTCAAAATAAATGTTTATTTCGATTTATGCAGAGGTGAGGGATTTTCTCTGAAGTATTAATTTTTAATTTTTGATGGAAAGATATTATTTGTCTATTTTTGGTGCTTTTAAATATTTTCTTAACAATTTTAAAGAAAAATGCTATTAAAAATTGAGATATGTTTCACCAAAAGTGACTAGTTGTAAAAGCGACCCGATAATAATTGCAATTTCAGAAGCTATTAACCAAGCAGCAAAATAACTTGGGTCCTCATTGAGCCAATATTCATAAATCTTGGCTCAATAAGGATTCAAAAGGCCGTTAATTTTCCGATATTGGCCCGATATAGAATTTTCCAATTCACCCGATATTTTACAGCCACTTTACAACCGATATCGGTCCTATATAACATTGTCAGAATCATCCGATATTTTATATCCATTATTTAGCCAATATAGGTTCTATGTTGGCCAATGTAGAGCCAATATAGGCCATTCTAGGACGAATATTTAAAAATCTAGACATCCCAATATTGGTCCCTCGGTGCCTATTCCTATAGGACCCATATTGAGCAAAAGTGATTGGTTACAAAAGCTAAAACTACTAACCAAACACCTTTAAATAGGTATCAATACGTTTTTTAATCTTTTTAAAGGAAATTTATTTCTTGCACTAATAAAAGCGAATAGGTAAATAATTGCTTACTTCTGAACAAAATTATTTTCTTTTAATTAGTGTATAGGAGAATAAAGTTTTGGTAAAGTTACCATACTTGTATAGTAATATCTTTTCTAGTGGTAATAAGGCTAAAATACATTGTTGGTAGTTATTTCGCTTGTTCGGTAACGGCTTCCCGCACATTTAGTAAAAAAAATAAAAAATACTAAAAAGTAAATGATTTTATGACAATCCCAAAGGTATCATGATAAAATAACCAAGTTTCACCACGTCTACCAATTTTTTTAACATTTTATAAAGCATATTTTATTAATTTTACCAAAATCATTACCAAAGCGCTTGCGGTGAAAGTTACCAAACTTTTTGAAGTTCCCATAGAGCCAGAAACACGATAAGATTTACCATATTCTGGTATTATTGACCATGCTTTTTTTTCTATGTAGATTATTGAAAATTTAAAAAGGGACATCACACATCCTTACATCTTAAAATTGCAATAAACCTTGGGCTCATCTGATGGTAGTGCAACGTTGGTTAAATAAAGTTTTTCTTTTCAAATAAGGACCACCATGTCTGGTGCTGAATTGTCTTAACATCATACATCCTTACATCTTAAAATTGCAATAAACCTTCGTCTCATCTGTTGGTAGTACAACGTTGATTAAATAAAGTTTTTCTTTTCTGAAAAGGGTCACCACACCTGGTGCTGAATTGTCATAAAATGAATTGTCATAACATCACAAATTCTTACACCTTAAAATTGCAATAAACCTACGGCTCATCTGTTGGTAGTGTAACGTTGGTTAGAAAAAGTTTTTCTTTTCAGAAAAGGGTCACCATGTTGAATTGTCGTAAATGGCGCTTAAATTGACTATCTCTATCAGAAAAACCTTATTCGACTGCAGTTAGACTAAAAGAAACTATGTATTTAAAATAAGTCACTGACTCAAAAAATAAATGCCATCGTGGGGAAAATGAAATGATTTAATTAAGCTGAGTTAAGAGCAACAGACTTAAAATTCTGATGCACATGTGATGCAGCATCAGAAGCATAAGGTTTCATCGTAGAAAAATTAAATTTTTTTATTATTATTGTAAGTTAAAAGAGTATAAAAAAAGTATTTTCTTAGATAATTTCCTCGTTTTCGTTTAAAGATTCGATTATTTAAATGAAAGGATCGTAATTGTAAACTTGAATCGGAACTGAAAAAGTCTGGAACTAAGATCAATTGAAAGAATTTTTAAATTTCTCCTCCCAATCTAAATAATGCAATATATTGAATTCCAAGCAATAAAATGAGCTAAAATACAACCATAAAATACCAGTTTACTGAACTTACAATTTAAAAAGTTATGCTTTTATTTCGGTAATGGATTTCTGATGGTTTTCTCAAAAGGCAAAAAAAGACCTCACTAGAAAAAAAGAGAATTATTACGCGATTTACTGCTTCAGGACAAGCTCCAAAATTGTAGCCGATGGTATTTTGGCCCCTATAAAATCGCCAATGCATGATACTATTTCCAGCTTTAAAAATAAAATAAAAAGAAAATGTATGTTTGGAAAGCAATCTTTGGTAATAAAAGAGCTATCTACAAAAAATAATGGAAATCAGTTATACGGATTATGAGAATCGCCTGAATTCGACGATTTAAGAATACCTTATGCTACGTAATTGTTTCTTTATTATTTGTTTTGTGAAACGGAATTATGATTAATGTTCGCCTATGATTTTGTTCTCCGTCAATTAAGAAATTTTAAGGTTAAGTTTAGTATTTAACGCAAAATAAATTTTAATAAAAATAAAATGAATTATTTTTACATTTGGTCTGCCTTTGATACAGATAGGACAAAAGTGTACATTTTATACATTTTTTCTCCAGATCTCGCTACAAGCAAAATTATATTTTGGCATCTTTTAATTATATATAGCAACTGAAAAATCTGCTAGATTATAGGAATTATACCTGTACCAAAATAGACAGTCAAAAAACTTTAATTTTTAAAAAAATTCATTCAAATTTAAAAATTCATTAATAATGACTTTATAAATCAGAGAAATTTCAATAATAAGTAACTGTTTCGCTTAAATCTAAGTAACTGCAAATATGCGCAAACTTGAAAAATTATTGTTTGTAAGTGAGCAGAGTTCGGAATGTTCTAACTTTAATGCACAAAAAAGAAACATGTATTTCAGGCTGAATTTCATGACCATAAATTATTACATTTCTAAATACAATATTTTTTCCATTATTTTGACCTAAATTATTGCAAAACAATGAAAAAAGTATGTAAAATATGTTTAATAAAAATTCTGCGTCAAAGGGTTCAAATGAATTTTATTTCATTTTCATATTAATTGTATAAATTGTTCTATCCTTCATTTACTCACCCTTAAAAATATTACTGATACGTGCAGGGTCCAGAAAAAAGCGAACACCTTAATAACTTTTGCTCTAAAAATATGATTTACTCGTACAAAGATTCAATCTTAATAGTTTAATTAAACAGTGCAGCCGATATTTCAAGTTACGAAATAAGGAGCAAAAACAAACTTTCTCTGAACATAACTACATTTTTTTTAAGAATCTGAATTTTTGTTCCACAAACTAAGTAGGGGGATATGCGCTACCAGGAAAGCATGGCCCTATCTTCCCCAATAAAGGAAGAAAACGTGTGAAAGATAAATGTAAGTTAGTTAAGTGCCCTTTATAGTTAATTTCAATTTTTGCGTATTTCACCATATTAAAGAAGCTAATATTTTAAAATCACAACTCTGCATATAAAACAATGGAGTAAATGATTTTAAAAGAACAGAAGAAAAAACAAATTCATTGTTAAATTTAATTTTCAAACATTTAATAAGTTTTGAAAAGTCATTGAATCAATTTTTGAAACTTTTAATGAGTAATAAAAATATTTTTCTAACATACAATAGCTTTGAACTTTAGAAAAAAAAATATTTTTAATTTATTTAATGAAATCAAATAGTTTTAGATTTTTTTATACTAAATGTTTTTTTAAAGGCAATTTAACATTATGTTATGCTTTACTATTACATCTCTAACTTGAAAAGTTGCTAAATCGTTGGTTGCAATCTTTAGTAATTTTTCACCAAAAAAGTCACTCTTTTTGATGTTAAGTTGGGTTTTTAAATATCTAAAAAATTAAAATTATTTAAATTAAAAATTCTTGGTATCTTATAAATTATTTCCTTTTATAATGTCTATAAATAAACTGTCTACACTCTGAAAAGTTTCAAATCAAATTACGGTGAAAAATTACGGGCACTTTGATTCTCGGTACTTTTAACCCTAAAATCTATTTTAAGGAAATTTTACGGAACAAATACAGAATTTTTTAAAATTTTATGAAACAACGAATCTGATTTATGGTACTTTTTTATACAGTGGTATTTACTATAAAATCACTGAATCACTGTAATTAAATAAATGTAACAGTAGAAACTACGGTATAAAATTTTACCGTAAAAATAGATTATAAAATAGATAAATATAGATTGACCCGGATTTTTTTACAGTGAACCCTGAGAAAAATAAACAAGCGCCACACACCGTATGTCTGTATAATATTGAATACCACTGAGAAATCAAGTGAAGTAATGAAACTTTCTCCTTGTTAACCTCATGCTGGAAATCTCTCACGGTTAGCTCAATGGTATTCAAATTTTATTTCTCAATAAGTCAGCTAATCGGATAATTTATATCAGGATTCTAGTTTACGTAAGTTGATAGCAATTGACAAATCTTTAATATTTATTCGGGTGACGAACAAGCGTCGATTTCATTTTCGATCGATGCTTGAAATTGTGTGAAATTTTTTCGCAATTATCTACAAGGCATTTTATTTTCGCTTTTATTTGAGTTTCGCGAGCTTTATATTTAGTATATCACAAATCGGTGCAAGAAAGGTTCTAAACAAAGCAATTTACGTTGTTCTTGTCTTAGGTAATTAAGGCAAGCGATGCAATTGTTCTTGTTTTCCAATGGCACCATCTATGGCCAAGAATTCGAGTTCTACCACGACCATTCGTCACACTCGTTTATAAGGCGGATTCATTTATACACCCATACATTCATCTATAGATCGTAATTTTGACCTGAAACCAGAGAACGATCAATCTCCAATTCATTACCCCCAGAAGTATAATTTGTTATGTGAGCATGGAGTACTTTGTGATGCGACAGACATAACGTGCACCAGTCACCATTCACTACCAGCACCCTGCCAACCAGTCTATCCCGGGTAAACAATTTACGTAAAAATTACGATTGAATTGGGTACTTTCAACTGGGGAAGAAGACAATCACTGATACCTTTACGCGTCACCAATGACCTCACCGCCAGCTGATTGTTTATAAACGAAAAGGTGTGTTAAAGTTGTGCTAAGTCTCCCCACGTAAGTAAGAATGTTAATTAACGTGAAGTTAATTAAATACAACGCTAAATCGCAAACTGAATTCGTTAAAATATAATTATTTATCTTCTATGTCTTTCACATAACCTGGATTTATTATTTCTCTATGCATTTTATTCTAATCGCGATATATTTTTGTTATGCGTATCTGGCAACTTCCATGCATAATTAGTTTGTTTGCTACATGTCTTCGTGGCTGTCTTTGCGTTAAGTAAGAAATATATGGTGAAAGAATTGAAAGCTTTGTAAAAGAATCTTTGTGAAAGAAAATAGAATGTGTCACATAAGGAATTGGACTTGACTTACTCGTAATAGAATGGAATGAACAGGTGAAAACGTAAGCAAATACAACGTTCCAACAACCAATCAGGATCGAGATACCCACATTATGTCACTTGCAGGCAAGGCTGGATTTACGTATAAACTAAATAAGCTGTAGTTTGGAGCCCCGAGATGACAAGGGCTCCAGATCCTACTTTCCCCTCTCTTTTTTTTTTAAAGTTTTATACGGGGCTGGGGACCTCAGAAGCCCAAAATGCATTTTTTTTCTTTTTTACATTGTCGGACATAATAAATATAAATAAATGACATAATAAATATAAATCAATTTGAGTATTAATAAATTATTTATAAATAAACAATTTTTCAGTTTAAGAGGTAAAAAAGTTTTTTTTTGCCCCATCATTCGATCATCAGACAATTTGATATCTGTTTCTAAGGATCAGAATTCCCTTTTATTTTACTTTAAAATTGTACAAATGATATATTTAATGCTTTCATGTGATATGCAACAATTTTAAATAGCACTTTATAATATCTAAAAAGGACAGAAATTGTCAGTTTAAAAAAAAAATTAACTAATACTTTTGAATAAGAATTGAAATAACTACACACGTTTGTTTTGCTATCTTATTCTATATGGCATTATTTAGAGTAGACAGTTATTGCGTGTGGGTGTGATGACGTAATAAAAGAGGCATACAAAAAAAGCAAAGTTCATTTCATTTAAAATCCTCAGTAATATATTTTTAAACTCCTCGAAAATGTAGTAAAAGAGGTGTACAAATTAACTGTTGCAAACAAATTAATATTAAGTAAGAACGAAACAAAAATGATATCGAAATATGCTGAATCACTAATGAGACCGGGATGAAAGACATCGAAACCTATTTGATTGAATAGTGTAACTATAAGGTGTATCAAAAATTCTGAAATTTTTCAGGCTTTAATTTTTTTTTCTGTCACAAACTTTATCAGTAAATAAAAATAATAAATTCGTTAGATTTCAATATTGATTCTGTTTTTTCGCTGATTAAATGTTAAACATTAACAGATATTTGTCTTTTAAAACATTTCATTCTATAATAAGATAATTATTCTACAATTGTAATTGTCTAAAACTAATTGCTAATTGATATAAAGCTTTAGTGTGTTCCATTAATATGTTGAATGCTCGTTTTGGCTGGATGCCCGGGACAGTTGCTCTTTCACATCCAAGCCACTATCCACCATCAAGAGCAGAGCTGATACTTTAAACCCGTATGACATTTATTCTCTCTGATATTTAATAGACCCTTTAATAAATCCTTAGAAATATAAGCCAAAAATTTACATAAATAATGACAATTTCTTTTCTTGCACTAAAACTTAACAAATGTACTTAAAATAATTAAAAAGAAAGCAAAAATAATGAGGAAATATTTTCAATATAAATATCAATTAAATAATATCAGCTTACAAAATGTTCTTTTTATTTTTACAAACACTATTAACATAACGGCTCACCTGCTCCAGGGACTGCTGGATTTGGTTAAAAATGACAAGGCTACGGAGTTGAATATTAGTAGTCGTAAACTGGAAATTGGGTCGGTTGTGCAATGACTGTTATAAAATAAACTAATAAATTCGGCCGGGATAGCCTGGTTGATAGGGCGTTGGACTCGTGTTCGTGAGAATGGGAGTTTGAATCCAGCCGGCAGAAGAATACCCATGCATAAAATGGTAACTGGTGCATGTTAAATCTGTCAGGGTCACAAAATCCTCCAAGTTCTCAAAGCAAATAAATACCTCTGGGTACTAATCTAGCAGTTCCCGGATTGGGTTGAAAATGACATGGCCGCGGAGTTGAATATTAGTAGTCGTAAACTTGAAATTGAGTCGGCTGTGCAATGACTGTTTAAAAATAAACTAATAAATTTGGCCGGGATAGCCTGGTTGATTGGGCGTAAACTCAAAATTGAGTCGGTTGTTCAACGGCGGTTATAAAAAAAAATGAAACTAATAATCAAATTGTATTTTCTTGTTTTCTCTCTAACTCTTTGCATATTTTCTATGCACATTCAAATTTCCTGTTTATAAGTCTTATAGATTTTGTAACGTAAAGAAAAAACAATTGAGAAAAAAATTGGCGAAAAAATCATTAAAAATTGCAAATAAAATATATTCAAAATGAATCTTTAAAAAGAAAACTCTGTTAAATATATAGTGGCCCAGCACACCAAATTTTTACTCTGTGCTTAAAATGTGTTTCTTTTGTAAGTTTTTATCCTCGTTCAAAAAATATGTGCAATGAAAGAAAGGTTCTACATAATAGTCTCATCACAATTAATATATTTCAAAATAAAGTAATATTATCAAAATTTTAATAATATAATCTTAAAACTCAACAAAGTGGCAGTTTACTTTAGGTGTATATAAATGGAATTGAACTTATAAGGGCCCCATCATTTTCAGTAGCTTAGGGCCCCACCAAGCTTAAATCCGGACCT
This sequence comes from Parasteatoda tepidariorum, assembly GCF_043381705.1. NCBI lineage: Eukaryota > Metazoa > Arthropoda > Arachnida > Araneae > Theridiidae > Parasteatoda > Parasteatoda tepidariorum. Next base: position 11,565,959 of record NC_092210.1, read on the forward strand.
GCTTGCATGAATTCCATTGTATGCTTACAACTCTAGAAGAAGTGAAGTGTTTATGCCTAGCCATATGATTCAAATCATATTTAATTGATTACCTGTAAGTAATGTTAGGCGTGTGTGTCAAACCTGATTGGCTTCGGAATCGACCAATGCCGTGATTTACCTACGATGACGTAACTTTCAGGTATCCAAATATGGCGAACTACGGTGCCGAAAATACACACAAAATGACATATTTATTAGTAGATTTTAAAGAACATCTTCAATTTTATAATATTATTTACAAAATTAAAACACCTTTAAAATATATTTGTACAATATATATAATAAAAATAAGTAACTAGTTTTCCTTGCATATAAAAACGGTATGAATTTTTAGAATATATATATATTTTTTTGTTAATACGTGCACGTGTAATTTTGCACGTGTTTTTACAGTTTTTAAACTTAGACTGTCTCTTCTACCTGTTATGTACATCAAACAAAGAATTGTTTTTCTTAAATATTAGATAATTCTCATAAACTTGAAAATTTCTGCCTAATATAAATACAAGAGTTTAGAACAGATAATAAATTAAACATTTGCTTTCTTTTAACAAACACAATAAATTACCCGAATTTTTCATTGTTTTCAGGAAAAAGTAGGTAAGATAACAAACAAATTTAATGGAATCATAAATTAAACTTTTCTATGTATTTCAACTACATTTATTAAGGCATTTATTTATATTTATTTCTGATTTCCTTTTCTTTATGTAATATTTGAGTCGGAAATACATCCCATGAGAGAATAGCTTTCTCTACAGCCATGATTTATTATAAAAATAAAAACTCTAAAAACCTTTTTCAACCTATCTTTGTTCGCTATTATTTATTTGAATAGTTATTTTTCTTGTTTTTTATTTCGTTTAGTTATTTTTGTTGACATTTTTACGAATTATGGAAAGACATTTGAAAAATGTTTCCCATGGAATACCATTATTTTGCAGATACGACAAAAACATTGGCAGCATTTTTTCCCCCGAAGATTTACGTATTTTTACGTATCAAGTAAATACAATATTTTTCATAAAACAATTTGTTTAAAGCGGTTTCGTTACCTTTCAGCAAACTAATACATCTTCTGTTTTTTTTTCTTTTATTATTAAATTAATTATTTCTGAATAGTGTGTTTAAATGCATTTTAATAAAACAAAATTTCAATCAATTTTTTTATAAAAAGTATTATGTTATTGAATGAGTTATGTCTGGGTTGAAAATATATCATAAGAAATTTAACCTCGATATTGTTAATAGGTGTTTATAATCAGTGAGATATTGCTCACACGGAGAAGAAATTCTGGTAAAATTATACTGTTTGGTAATAATATTTCTGGTAAAAAAATCATAATTCTGGTTCAAAAAATAAAATTTTAAAAAAAACTAAAATGATAATATTTGAAACCTTTATTTGGTAATTTTTTTCCCTTCGTGGCAACAATTTTACGAAAATTCTGGTTCGCAAAATTATAGTTCAGAATTTTAGCAGAAAAATTTTTTAAAATGAGAAAGTAATAATTTGCGTAATTTTAATTTATTTTCCACTTTTTTTTTTTTTTTTACTTTCTTGAAGGAAAGAAAATCAGTATCATTCAAATTCAATTCGAATTCGTGACTTTTGTTACTCTTCCAACAGGTGGCACCACCATTACACACTACTACATATTCAATAATAATTAAAAAACTGAAAAGTAAATTTAACCTAATAAATGATTTTTAAGCCTTGCTCTAAAGTATCATGATGAAATTACTGAATGATACCAAATTTTATAGTATTTACTTCGAAACATATGGTACAATAAACATTCATATATTGTTAAAAAAAACTATATTTTATTGTTAATTTCACCAAAATCATTACCAAAGCACTCCGGTAAAAAATACCGAGATTTTGATCTCATCATAGCTCCAAAAAGATAAACATAGTAAATTTTGCTATATTCTAGTGACTTAATTTCTATTTTTAACTATTTGGGAATGCTTTTGTGTCGTGTTCTCAAATGACAGCTCTTAATATGTACAAAGTGATTATAATTAAAAATGCACTTCCGAAAGACTGTAAAAAAAAGAACCACTTTTCAGAATAACTCAATATTTCCTCTTAGTATATATAAAAGGATGAGAGTTTATTTTGTAAGAAAAATTTAAAAATGTATAATCTATTGTCAAGTAAAAATATAAATTCTATTCGAAAGTGTTTGGGAATGCTTTTGTGTCGTGTTCTCTAATGTCAACTCTTAATCTGCGCAGGGTAATTATAATTAAACTCAAACTTTCAAAAGACTAAAAGGCCAAAAGAAAAATGAAAATAACTTAAAAATTTCATCTTTGTTTATGTAAAAGAATCAAAATTTTCTGTGAAAGAAAAGTAGTTAAAATTTAACCGAGAGATGGCGCAGTAGTCGACATGAGAAATTAAAATCGATTACATTAAAAGATTTAATTTTAAGATGCTTTAACTAGTTTTACTTTGATAAGAAAAAAATGATATGCAAATTTTAAGTTGCTTTGATAAAAAAAAAAAACGATATGGTAATTATAAAATGCTTTAATAAAATAACGGGGATCTTGCCGCACAATCACTTTTCTTAAAAACACTTTTACAAGCTATACTTTAATGATAGAGTCGGAACGGCCTTATCGAACGCAGAATTAAAGTAACAAGTTCTCCACCTTTTTATCAAAACTTTAATGTAACAAGTTACTTTCTTTAAACAGCTTCATAAAACAAGCGCATATACTTTAAAAGAATCGTTTTTGTACCTTATAGAAAGTACATTACCACCTATCAGCGAACTTCATAACTATTTATATCAATTGAAAAACAAATTTCTATTGCAATCTTCTATTACAATTTCTATATCAATCAACATTTATTCCATTTAACTATTTTGTTTAAAAAAAAAGCACAGTGCTAGTTTTTGTATTTGTTTTCCGAAAATCATAATATAGAAATTTATTGTCGGTAAAGAAATGATCTCTATCTTTTGCTAATAACTTTTCATTCATATTTTTTAAGTGTCATCTTTTCAACTCAAAAAGTCTTTTAAAACGCTATCAGACTCGATTCTTAAATTTTCGTTTAATACACAATGACATGCTTTTAGTTGTACCTTTTGAAAACTCCTTCTTTGACACTTGAAACTAGCGTGTTCCTTTCACTTACAAGGAGAGAGAGAGAGAAAGAAACTAAACTCTTCGAAAGCTGTTTCCAAATGAATGAGATTGTGGGAAATGTATTGAATAAAATGTCATCTTTAATTTAGCTATTGTAATGAGTTTACTGAAGTTTTCCAGATAACTTTTGAATTTATGTGATGGTAAAGAAAAATCGGAATTGCCTAGATAACCATTATTTGACGTCTCAAAAGTGATAGATATTCCAAATTTGACTTTTTGATGTCGTAGATAAAAGTTATAGTTTTATTTCGATCTTACATAAGAATGGATGGTATATAAAAAAAATTTCATTTCGATGTATTTATGAAAATTTTGAAATTTCATAAATATTTCAATGAGACAAAAATAACCCTTTTCATTTATTTTGAAAACCAATCCAATTTTAAAAAAGTTATTCCACCACTCACAAAGAACCAAATAAAACATCAATTCTAATTTATTAATATACGTCACAATAAATATAAAGTGACGACTCAATCAGTGTATTTATTTGAAGTTTGACAATTTCATGTAATGCAGTGGACTGACCGTGCAGTGGACTGACCGTTCTCAGTGGAGCACTAAAGCATCACTGGCTGCGGTCAGTAAATGGATGGGTCACCACTAGGACTGGGCGATGTTAAGATTTCAGCATCGTGATGCATCGCCACTCAAACATCGTGATGTTTCGATACATCGCGATGTCACATTACTATTTCACATTTGGTTTTGCCAAATTTTGCATTCTTGCACACCTTTACTTTTTTTTTTATTTGTTGCTACTGTAAAGTAAGACTAAATCTAAAATTTTAAATATATATATTAGATTTTTAGAATTTAAACTTTGTGTGTTTGTGGAAAAAGGAGAGTAAGATTTCAAGGGGGATATTCAGAAAAAATTTATAAAAGTGAAAATCTGCCAAAATGCATCAAATTTACATTATACGAACTATATTCATTTTATAGGTATTTAATTTCAATAAAGTTATATAATCAATAAGAGAAAAAAGTAAAGATAGGAGTAAATTAAATATATGACTTTATATCCGGGTATATCAATGTTTAGTAAATTGATTATTTTCTTCTTTTGTATTAAAATAATTCGATAGACTGTCTTTTTCAATTTAAATAAAACACATCTTTTCAAACTTTTCTGAAAACAATCGGAAGTTTTTAAAGTAAAGAAAGAGGGTATTGAATAAATAGTTAACTAGTGAAACGAATAATTCATTAAAATTTTACATGCAGCTTAAAAAAAATGAGAAATTATCTTTAAGGATGAATTAAAAAAAAAAAAATAGTATTTCAACCTTAGCCAACAAAAATTATCGTTAATTTTCAACATTCTTAAAGATGGTTAGGTATCTTAGACAAAAACACATTAAAAAATTATTACATTAAGAAATAATTTTTCTAGAAAATAAAATTAGAAGAAATTGGTGCATTTTTTCAGCTCTCATATTGTAATAAATTTATCTTAACATGGATATTTTAGCAATTAATATTTGATATTTGTGGATAGAGTGCAGTGCATGAAAAAAAAATTACTGTTGACTTCATAATTGGATTTCAAAAAGTCTGATTTTTTTTAAATTTATTTTTCAGAAACTATTCAACTAATTTCTTTTAACTTTTTTATTTTAAAATAAAAAGTTATATTTTTAAAAAAAATTTGTATACCTTACAATTCAAACTTTTTTCGACTATTACTAATAAAAAAATTAATTAAAATCATTTTTACATAAAATTATCTTTGGATAAACGAATTATGTCAGCCAACTGTAAAAATAAAATAGATACAATTATAAAAATAAAATTTTAAATGTGCATTGAGCCAACAATTTAAAAATCTTTATAAACAGAAAAATAAAAAACTTAATAGAAAAAGATAAAAAAAAATATACATATGGATTGAGAAAGTTAGAAAACTTAGAACAGCCGATGCGCATAACCTCTTGACCTTTCATTCTCCAGAATTTCTTGAAGAATATCTTTCAATAATTTATTGAAGGTAGTAACCTTCAATAATTGAGGAAATTGAGAAAAACCAGCATAAAAACAAAATTTCCTGAAAAAGGATATTATGGAAATTATTATGGCTTCAATATTGTAAAAATCAATTATTTGAAAATTTATTTTCAAAATTATTGATGACCTAATGTATTATTATGTTGATAAACTATATTTCGTGGAAATAAAATTTAACTGCACACTCTTATTAAAATTGTTATAAATAAGAAAGATCAAAAAGCAGTCATGTCGAAAAAGAAAATGCTAAAGAAATAAAAACGAAACGACTGTCTTAAAAAGAAAATTTGCGTTTGAGAAGTTGTCGGTTCAAAACCTCGTTTGCAAAGATTTTTTGCAAAAATATTAGATTTTTTTTTTAATATTTTCTAACAATAATAATAATCATTTTTTAATAATTGAAAACGTGGTCATTATGCAAAATTGCAGCTTTATATAAAATTATTAATGAAAACATTTTATCCATATTGAGGGAATGCAATTCTTCAGATTTAACAAAGAAAAATAAATAGGTAAAAAAGTAAATAAATAAAAAGTCTTATCGAAACAGACGATCGTTTCTTCAACAAGACAAAAATGATCTCAAAGTATTGTCAAATAACAAAACATAAATAATCCTCCGAGAATCACTTTCTTTTCTTGGATTTACACGAAATGAAGAAAGCACCTTTTCATCTTTCATTGGCGATGAGTTATAGTCACATCGGAAATCATCGTGTGAGCACATCGTTACTTGACAATTCGCGAAGGAAGAAACACAAGGGGAAAGATCGTCTAGTCACATCGGAAATCATCGAGTGAGCACATCGTTACTTGATGCATCGCGAAGGAAGAAACATAGGGGAAAATATCGTCACGACAATCGATGTCGCCGCATGATCGGGGGGGGAATGCTCATCGCGCGTGCTTGCGAACATCGATGTTGGAGAGGGAGAATCGTGCTTCGCGGCATCGGGAAACATCGATGTCAACCTGGCATCGGAAAACATCGTGCTCACATCGGAATTCACGATGTTTCGAAAAGGAGGCCAGTCTAAGCATCGGATCGGCGATGATTGAACAACATCGATTTTTTCCGATGCATCGATGTATCGCCCAGTCCTAGTCACCACTTTGATCAGCCTGAATAGGGACCGATGGTATAGTGCATCGGTCCTCGTTGAACTGTTCTACCGTAAAGTGCTTTACTTGGTGCTCAGGTTATCGGGCTACCAAAGCGGAAGAACCATCCCCTCTGCAAAAGATCAAAATTGTGATGGCATGATTTCGGATCATCCTTAGGGATGTTTCCCGCACCGTCGCCAATAGCCCATTATGCAGCTCTAGTGCAACGTAAATAAAGTACCTACCTACTTATCTTTACAATTTCTTATACATTTTAATTTTCTCTTATTTTATATTATTGAGGAAAAATAAATGTCAAGTTTATCATTTAAATAGGAATAAAAAAAATACTATTTCTTGAGCTATTTAATGTTAGTAAAATAAATTCAATGAAAACATATAAAACAAATCGAAAACAATCACTGCTATATCCCAGATAGAAGGCAGCTTTATGGCAAACGTTGTATTTGCATTTTCACTTAATTGATCTAGAGAGGTTAACTAATTTATCCTTTTTTTAATCTTAGTACAAATATAAGTATGGCAAGCCTGATTCCTTAAATATTGAATAAAGGCATGCAAAATTCTTTACAAAAAAATGTCATTTATTAGCTTTACCCTTTAAACTTGTTTTTTTTTTTTTATTATTCTATCTTCATCTGGGCTCTCTTCTACAACATTTTGTTAGCGCTGAAAACTTAATTATCAGGCAAACCTTCACTTTAAAGTGTTAAAGAAGTACGTAAAAGCCTGAGCAAATAAACCTTGTTTCAGTGATGGTTATAAAATAAACCTTGAGAAGGTGAATTTATCTTCAATTTTAAAACGCTTTCTACTATTGATTTGCAATTGAAGATTCATTATCGGTTTCAAAAGGTGTCTTTTTTTGCAAACACAGATTTAATCTTGAAAAGAGTTTTTAATGCAAGCTTAATGCGAACCTCATAGCAGGTAAACTATAGTTAAATTGAACATTGTTTTAAGCTTGCATGGTTTATTTGCTAATTATTTATAAGCTTTTTTAAGCTTTGTGATAAAGGTTGTTGCTGACATTAAAATCAACTTTATATTTAACTTCATAAAAAATCAACTTTTAATCTGGGACATGTATTATAAAATCTTCAATCAGTTACAAACTTATTCACTAATTTTTTCACTCACTGTAACAATTAATTAACCTGTTTAATATGCTAAAATAAATAGCGGCCTTTGACTTTCATATCACCCCAGACTGCATTGTAAGGTAGATGAAACCTTTATCATGAAACCACAACAAAGTTAGGAATGACTAGCAAATAAACAATGTATGTTTGGAACAATGCAAAGATTAACTGTGCTAGTTTACGCTCTATGAGGTGTGCACTAAGCTTGTATAAACAGCCCTTTTTTTACCGAGATTGAATCTATCACTACACATCATCATTTAAAAAATTTTGCGTTTGCGAACCTTAATATAATAAGAAAAAAACAAGGATTGTAAGAAAAGCTACGAAATTATATTTTTTGCAAAGATTTATGGGTGCTTTCATTTTCATTCAATCTTGAAAAAAATAATCTTAGAATTGTAACATTACTGCTTCGTAGGAATAATAACTAACTAATCAACCTTATTGTGTCAATTAAAGTAAGTCGCAAGGTTTGCCGTATAGCTGTTTCCTATCTGGAACATAAAGATTTTAATTTTTATTTATTTTTAAACTGATTTACTAATTGATTAATTTATCCATCCACTTGTTTCTCCAATCACATTTTTTTCTAGTTAATGCAAAAATTTACTTACTTTATATGTTCACTTAAGTAATAAAACAAATAGTAATCGTTGACTGCCATATGATTAATTACAAATATATAAACCTCTTATTCATTTACAAACTGATTCTTGGTTTCGTGGAGCTACCTCTGACATTCGAACTTGGAACACCTGATTTGGATTCGAATGTCTATATCCCTTTCAACTGTCTCGACTATTCACTAAATATTTCAGTCAAGATCCGTGATGGCTGAGGGGATAGAGTGTTCGCCTTCCAATGTGGTGAACCGGATTTGAATCCCAGCGATGGCTGGTCGATGGCAGCAATGGCTGGTTCCGCATCCGGCTTGCACCAACTACAGTACATGACGTAAAATATCCTCAGTAGAAGACGGATCATGGGTTATAGTCCCCTTGCCGTTAGTCTAACTGCGGGAGGTTTTCGTGGTTTTCTTCTCCATGTTATGCAAATGCGGATTAGTTCCATCAAGAAGTAATCCACGAAAGCAAATTTCTCCCAATACTTGATTCAGAAAGTTCCTTGTCTTCTGGAGTGGGTTAAAATTCTAAGGATATGGCGTTGTACATTTGTAGTCGCAAACCCAAATATTAGAGTCCGCTGTTCAACGACGGTAACCAAAATAAAATAAAATAACTCAGTCAGTGCATTGCAACAATTAATATCCTGTTAAAATGTTCTTTTAAATAAAAACAAAGAGTGGTCTAGTTAACTTTATTATATAAATGGGACAATTTTTTTTCATTTAGTTTTAATTTTACCCACTTAATAATTTATCTTTTCACTGATTTTTTTAGTTACGGCAACAAATAATTCACCTACTTAAAATGCCCCCATTAAACCTTTAATATAAAGCGTAGCGTGTGAAAATCTGATAAGTAAATCCATAGTTATTTAGGGCAATTTATTTCTTGTTTTGTGGACTGTACATTTCCAGCAATGATTTTTCTCTTTCGGTTTTCATCTGATTAATACGTGATGAAAAGACTTTATATCATGAGCTAAGAAAAGTTTTCGACAGAGTGATGGATCCGCTGATGCATCATCATTTCCCATGACATTTGTTAATTTCCAGTAGTTGACATTTTCGACAAAAAGCAAAGAACACTAATGGATTAATTCTCTCTTCGAGATTTCTGTCAAAAGAATAAAAAAAAAAATAATAATCGTAGTAAAGAATAGCTTGTGAAACAATTTTAACAATAAAAAACAATTATTTATAATTTTTCTTCTTCTCTCTTCATTAATCTTTATTATTATCCATGTTTTCTTTATATTTTTAACTTATTTAATGAATTCTATATACTTGCAGCTTTTGCGTAGTAAATAAAATTTATTAATATTCTTAATTTTCTTCGTTTTTCTCTCTTTTCCATGTAAAATTACATTCTAAAATTTATTTTGTGAGTGGAATTATCTGTGGCTGAACAACTTTTATAATAACGTGCGAAGATTTTTCAATTTACTTAAATATTTCTTGATACAAAGCGAAATACGCAAAAAGTAAAATTAATATTAAAGGATCCAAATTTTATACCGCTCTTTTGATCAAACTACTGGGATCATATTTCCCAGATTGAGGCTACCCCCCACAGTTTGGGGGTCAGAGATTCGTCGAAAAGGTGGCATATTCCTTCAGAGAGAGTACGTTTTTGTCTGACTTCGTAATTTAAAATATCATCTGTACAAATTTATTAGCATATTTTACTTCCCCTTCAAACCATTGAGATTGAGTCCTAGAACGTGAAAATTCAATCATTTGTTAAAAAGTTATTCAGGATGGTCCGTTTATTTTTTTGCGCACTGTGCAAGATTACTTTGTCATTATGAAGTACAACTTTAAAATTTCTAAACTTATTTACCTAGAAATTTCATTAAAATTAATTAATTTTAAAACTATTTAAATTTCATATCATTTACACAGTCTATATTTCATGATTTTCTTTATTTTAATACATTATTTATACTTCAAAATTTGGAAAAAAGTATTCGTTTCGGCATTCTAAAATAAAGGAGAGTTTTCTTTAAAATCTAACTTTGTGCGAGCCGTATATTTCCTGCTCATATTGAATTCCAAAACTCAAATATAAAAGTCACGCAAGCATTCAAATTTGGGGATTCTTAAAAATATTCAAATTCTTTCTGAAAATTTATTGCATTTGTTGATAAGCTCCTAAGTACGTGAATATTTTTATTGAAATTCCATATGTCTCTAAACTATTTAAAAGTTTAAAGTTATGAACTCTAAGAAAAAAATCTATGAAATGCATAGTTCATTGCAGCAATAATTAATATTTCACTCATAAAAGTTACAAGATAGATTATTAAAACTTTTGACATGGGCAAATTACATGATACATAGTATATTTTTACTAGGACAAAATGTTATAAAATTTATACATGTTATTAATTAAGTTTAAGATTATAATAAATATAAAAATGCTTAAATCCATAAGCACTTACTGTTGTCCAATTGCAGTAGGTCTTTAAAAATAAAGATGAAATTAAGAAGAAAGCAAACTTACCTAACTTATTAAGAATTCTCAGCTGTGGACAAATGGTGAAGCAAATGGAAAAAAGTATTTTTTAACCCCTATGATGAAAAATATAGCAATTTTGGTTGTTATTATATGTGATAATTGCACACCATTTCGTAAATTTAGCTTAAATATTTATGGAGCTATGGACATTTTTATAAAAACTAGTTTGTTTGCCTTACATTTTCTTGCTATAACTTTAAAAATTTTCAAAAAATTGAACAAATTTTTGAAACAGTTTGAAAAAAATAAAAAAAATATTGTTTCAAATTTTGAGAACATTTTTCTTAAAACTGCGAAAGAAATGAGTAAATAAAGTTGTAGTACTGCTCATGCTCGGGAAAAATTTAAATTTTTTTTTACTTAATTTTGAAGTGAATCGTGTTTATCAACTAATAAAAAAATCCAATTTATGTTATTTAAAATTTTAAAAAGTTTTAAGCAAATTGTTTAGTAGTTTTCGTACTCTCTAAAAGAAAGCTTAAAATGATAAGAGTTTTTTTTTCACAAATTTCATTTTGTAGTATTAAACAAAATTTATTACAAATGACGCCGGCATTGTTGGGGATCATCCTCCTTAACAATATTTTTTCTTTTCCAGTTTTTTATTTTCTTATACAATTATGTTTCGGTGCATGAACGTTTATTGTGAGGTATTATCTTATGTTACTTAATTTTGTCTCATTTTACAAAATAATATTTTTAGAAAACCCCTTTTCAATTTGAGTTTCTTTTAAAAAGTGCAAAAACTACATAGAAAATTGCTTGAAACTTTTTAAGTTATTGAAATCGATTTTTTTTTTCATTTTATGCCAAATACGATTCTCTATAAAATTATTTTTAAAAAATTTTAATTTTTCCACGCATGCGCAGTATAAATGTATATAACTATTTTAATTACTTATATATTGTACAGTTTTCAACAATTTATTTTCAAATTCATTCCCAAATTGCATTAAAATTCTAACCGTGGTAATTAACATTCATTTTCCTACAAATTGAAATTACACCAAAAAAAGAACATTTATTTCACCCCAAACAATATTAGATTTATAACAAAAATAACTAATTAGATAAATAGCTAGTTTCTTAAGATTAAAACTTTACCACAACAAGACATTAATTTAGGCCAAAAATCACTAAATTCATGACCATGAATTAATTCAAATTTCTTAATACTACGAAAAAACCATTTAAAGTAAAAACATGCCACAAACATTAAAAAGCCAACAAAATAGATTCATTTTAATTCTATCAAATAATAATTAAACTTCAATTCATAACCCATATACTCAGTCGAATATTGTAGACTAGACAAATGATTAAACTAGCATCTTCGCCATGCATATAAAATGTCAATAATTTCAAAGCATATGAATTTATGAACATCATGCAAGACTGGTCACGTGAGAGGATATATCTTCAGAAGTTATCATCATATATGAAATTCACTATTTCAATAAATCACTTAACATTTCAAATATTCTAATAGAATTATTAATTGCTTTTGAAGTTCATAAAGTAATTTTGAAGAGAAAATCTATGATACACTTGTGAGAAAATTACTTTGTGGTAATGCATCTTGATGAAAGCTGTTGTTAAAACACCCTCAGGTATTTCGAATCGAAATTAATAAAGATTTTAGTGAAGTGTGTAGTGGTTGATAACTGGATGATGGAATTAGGTTGCGTCATTCAGAAAGCAAACTGTGGTTGCATAATTACAACATTAAAAGTTTCTTCGTAATATGAAATTGCGCAGTTAAATATGTAGTATTTGATTTTCAAATCTGTTTTGAGATATTTGGGTTAAAATGTTCAGTTTAAAACAGCCTATAATTTTAAAAATCCTGATTTTCCCATTTCGCCTATAAATCAAAAAATTTATTTTTATAGAAAATTTCAAGTCAATGTGCAAAGAACACTTATACTCAGTAAAAACTCCGGATCAAATTACGGCAAAAAGTAGTGGCACCTTGAGTGCAGAATCCTTAAAGTCCATTTCTACCATACAATTTTATACCATAATTTTTACAGTGATTCAATGATTTCACAATAATTATCACTGTAAAAATTATGGTTTATCAAATTTTTGTTACATGTTTTTGTTCCTCTGTAAAATTGCATTTTACGGTTAAAAAAAATATTGGCAGTCTGAGTGCCAGTGTATTTACCGTATTTTGAACCGAAATTGTTTACAGTGTGGTACATTCTTTCTTAACTACCCATAAAGGTGTCTTAAATTGCAGTATAATTAATATATTTCAGAACATTGACATGAATTACGATATAAATGAATTTGTATACATGAAGGGACCGGAAAGTAATGTCGCTTCGACGCATTAAATATTCGTTAGTCTTAAAAACCAATTCATTTTTTTCGATTCATTTTCGATCCGGTATTGAATGATTGTTGCTAACGAGGGTGAATACATTATTGATTAAAAATAAAATCTAGTTAACAAATATCAAAGCACCGGAACGACATTACTCTCCAGTCCACCTAATAAAACGGCAATATGATTTTTAACGTACCTCCTTTCTTATTTGTACATAAATGTGTCTTAATTTGCACCATAACTGATTAATTTCTGAACCTTATACCTTAATTGTATAAAAAAATTCAAAACGATTTTCATATGGTGGTTTGAGTTCTTTACTTTCTATTCATAAATTTAAAATTTACAACTCATTGTTAAAAATTTCTCGGAAAAACTATGAAATAACAATTTATTTAATTGTTATTTTACCGTATTCATGCAAAACAGTCAATCAACCAGAAATAAGATGGTAATCAAACAGTAAACTGTGGGAATAACTGCTTATTAACTGCTGTCACCTAATACGGTTAAACAACCCGAAGTTTATCTCGTTAACTAGACCCACCTAAATAAACTACTTAGTTCCTTGCAAATGGGTACATGTTATAGTCTAGAGGGCTAATCTGTCTGTCACAAGGTCGGCAGAATAGGGATTCAGGTCCCAGTTCTGTCAGTTTCAAACAGAATCGGGGTTCGAGTCCCAGTTATACTATTACAATTGCCCCCTCCAGTGCCCATTACCTAACAAAAAGCCTAGCTCTAAAGTACAGTTAAATTTCTTTTTCATTTTTTTTGTAAGCCATGCTAGCTGTAAATGGTTTAAAAATCGTATAGTTTTGTATTCATGGTTTCATAACCATACTGGATGTAAATAGTTTCAAAGCCGTAAAAAATTTACTTTTCGTTAAACTTTACGGTTAATTGTATGAACAGTCTACTGCCCGGTAGTGTACCATAATTTTAGAATGAAAACTCCAACAGTGCATACTTAATATAATCTGGATCCTTTGAATATGTTTGTAAACAAAATTTCAATTTAGCTTCGTTATAAAAATGTCCTCTCGTACCTTTCTTAGTATCTAGTTTAGCATGAGAGCCTTTATTGTTTACAAAAATTCAACATGATTTACAAATAAAATTTTGAGTACCTTCCTTCTTGGCCATTAATAAAATGGCAGCTGAATTTATGTATTTTGTAGCCTTGAAATCTATCTGATTACAAAATTTATTGATTTGCAGAGCGTCATTTTGTCTACTTTCTTCAATAGCAATATACAAATGCGTATCCTTAATCCTAAATCCTTAATTTGCACTAAAGTTTGTATGATTTGGAACATTAAACTCTAAATAGTAACTGTAAAACATTATTTTCAAATGAGAATTCTTGAACTCTCTTACTTAGTACATAGCTATGAATTTCAGTATTACTAGTTCTGGATGTATACAAATTTTTAGTTTGATTTGATAATGAAACTTTCAGTAAATTTCTTCTTAGTTACACATAAATGTGATTTGATATGTATAATGGATTTATTTCAGAAGCTTAATTTTTTGCAAGATTTAAATTTCACTGAAATGAGACTTTCGGCATACTTCTCATATAAATTTTTCATTTGATTTGAAAAGAAAACGCTGATTAAATTTCTTCTTAAGTACACATTAATGTGTCCTGATATTAATTTAAAACTTTTTTGCATACAAAATTTCATTTTTACGGAAATGAGACTTTGGGTAGATTCATAAGTAGCTGTACATAACTTTGCCTTGCAGGATAAGTGAGTCTGTCTGTTGACAAATTTTCAATTTGATTTAATGATGAAACTATGAAAAAAAAAATTTTTTTTTACACATAAATAATTTAAGATAGACTATTTGTTTACAAAATCTCAACTTAACTGCAATGAGACTTTTAGTATAATACTAGTTAGCTACACATAAATATGCTTTACAGCATAAGAAATTCTGGATGTATAATAATTTTCCATTTAAACTTTGAGTAAATTTCTTCTTCGTCATACATAAATGTTTTCTGATATGCCGCATAATAGGTTAATTTTAAGGCATTTTTTTATTCGGATTTTTTTTTTATTTGTATATAAAAGGACAACTTTACTGAACCGATATTCTGAGGATGTTCCTACTTATCTATACATAAATGTGCCTTGCAGCATTCTGGCTGAGTACAAATTTTCAATTTAGTTCGGTAATGAAACTAAGGGTAAATTCCTTCTGCGAAATTAAAATTTGACTTTCTAAGCATAAAATAACTGTTCATTTTGGGTAGAAAAAAATTTAAAATGCTTTGAATAATTAAAATAATAATATCAAACTAATATACAATTTTTAATTGATTGGTATGTTATTAAATTTGTTGCTGAAAATGGATCTTAGAAATGGTCTTTATTCACTACAATAATGCTGAAGCGTCAAAAACATTTGCATCGAGTAAATAAAAATTGTTTATATATTTTGAAATGTGATATCAAATTTCTGAAAAGATACATTTTCTATAATATTTTACTGTTTATCTAATATCAGTTTTTCGTAGAAACCTCAAATCGAATTTTCTTTTTCTTTTCATCGTCTGCTTTCCATGCAGATCCCCTCCTCACTAGCGCAGGTTTAGAATATTGAAACATTTTTGGATTGTCACAAAATGATATTTACTTATTCTGAATTGTATGTGATGTTTACAAAAATACTGGTGAAAAACTAAACTAACATAAAGGAACTTAAGACAAGTTTGTCCCATTTTCGTTCCAAAGATTCCAATATGAATCATGATATTCATTTTATTCCTTTGTATATCTTAAGGAATTCGAACATTTTCCATTAACATATAATGTATGATAAAATTCTTATATATATTTATTTCCTTTCATCTTCAGTTGCTAGTATATTATTAGTATAAAAATTTTATTATTTGATGGATTTTTATCAGATTACTTCATGAAAGAAATTAAAAATTTTAAAAATTTTGATAGTTTGAAGTATAAAAGTAATTATTTCATCGATTTTTCTCATATCAATTCTTGAAAGAGAGTAAAAATAAAATAAATACTGTTTGAAACTTTGAAGCATAAAAGTAATTATTTGATGGTTTTTTTTAAAACAATTCGTGAAAGTAACTAAAAATAAAAAAACATTTTGAAAATTTGAAGTATAAAATAGATTTTTCTCAAATTTCTTCATAAAAGAAATTAAAAATAAAGAAAAACTGCTTGATTGTTTGAAGTATAAAAGTTATTATTTTATGGATTTTTCTTAGATTACTTCATGAAAAAAATTTTAAATAATAACAGTAATGTTTGATAATTTGAAATATAAAAGTACCTTACTCATTTTTTGGTCTTCTTGATTATATACGGACGGAATGATATATTATATTAGCACGGGATGTTTTCAACAAAGCATTAGTAATAAAAATATTGCAAAATCAAAAGTAATGAAAGGTAATATTTATTAAAATTTTAATTAACAAGCGTTTCGCTTCTAAATTGCTGAGTCCTTTTTCGTTAATAAATTAGAGTATCTTAACATAATGAATAAATTAAAAATATCTCAACAAAAAATTGATTTCAAACGGTAGTGATACAGCTGTTCTAAACATGACAATGCACTTGTCTTGAATCAAAACTGAGAGCCTTGATTGAATCGAATTTTAATTCTATTTTAAGAACAAAATTTAATAGGTAAGAACCCTTTACTGTATCAATTCATTCCTGACATAATTTTGAGAGTTCCATTTCTCACAAAATCTTGCATTTTTAATATCTCACTGAGACAAAATCTGAAATCGGAAAAATTCACGTGTTTTAACAAGGTGGACGTGCGCCATCAGACGAAAAGTTAAGTCGTGCGGAAGTCATGGAATTCATTAATACTGTGCCAAAAAAACGTTATAATTTCTAAATAAAAAATAACACGATTGAGTGAAATATATAGTGTTGACTATTTGAAGCTTTTTTAACCATTCTTTTTACGACAAAATTGAACAAAATATTTCAATATTCAATTCTCTGATAATTATTATATTAATGATTACAGTATACTTGACATTTTTTTAATGAAAACATGAATGTGCATAGCATTTTTTTTTTATCGTTAATTTTCTTGGAGACAATAATTACACACAGGAATTATGCTTCTGTGCAACAACAAAAAATTCTGCCCAAAAGGTTTCTCTCATAGTACTCTCGATTTCTCTAGCAAAACTCTATTTTGAAGTAGTTTTTAATTTTAATTTGATGATTCCAGGTAATAACTATTTGAGCCATGATAGCTCAGGGGATAAAGCGTTCGCCTTCCAATTAGGTGAACCGGGTTCGAATCACAGCAATGGCTGGTTGATATGAATTTCGCACCCGGCTCGCACCGACCACGGTGCTGACGTGAAATATCCTCAGTGGTAGACGGATCATGGGTTAGAGTCCCCTTACCGTCAAGATAAGAGTAGCGGATTCTCGTGGTTTTCCTCTTAATGTAAAGCAAATGCGGGTTTGTTTCATCAAAAAGTCCTCCACGAAGGCAAATTTCTCCCAATACTCGATCCAGGAGTTTCCTTGTCTTCTGGATTGCGTTCAAAATTACAAGGCTACGGAGTCGAGCATTAGTAGTCGTAAGTCCGAAAAAATTCGGTCGGCTGCTCAACGACGGTTATAAAATAAAATACGATATTTACGATACAATATTTGAACTTGTAGTTCGTGTGGTTCAAACTCTGATTGACCACACGTTTGGTGGCGTTGATCACTAATAAATGAAATAGCAAGGTCTTTGATTTTTATACGCAGTTAGGTAAGGTCGTCGGTTTTTATGCAGAGTTCGAGATCGAGTTCGAGATCGCAAACCGTTCTTGTACTTACTGTGACAAAACTCAAGCAAACTTAGTTAACAAGTAGAAATCACTTCGATTGCGGACGAAAAATAACTTTTCGGCAACGAGAAATAAATTGAAAGTTGCAGTTTAACCGGACGCAAGGGGTCATTCAATAACCACAGTAACTGATAAAGCACCTAATGAGGGGGGAATTTACTTGAAATAACAGAATCATTCAGAAAAGGCAAATAAAGAAGAAAATCCCGGCTGCTAATAAAAGAGGGATGAACAGTTGTATAGTTTTCTAGGAATAAGAACTTTTAAATGGCATGGGGTCATAAAATTAACCCCGCGTGTCCTCCCAGGTTAAAGTACTGCATTCAACACTCATCTTGTAGCATTTTATTCAATCACAATTTTAATCAATAAAGTCAATGTGGAACTAAGTTCTCGTAAGGCCATGTCCACGTGTTATTTATTATTTCTCGCAATGTGTTACTAGAGAGAGGGATAGGTATAAGTATAAGATTAAGTATTTTTTAACAATAATTTGGACTTTTTTCTGCTTTCTGGTTTGCATCCGCTGTGTTAGAAATTTCTCGGTAAAAATCAATAACCAGCAATTTGTTTAATTGTTATTTTACCACATTCCACCAAGACAGTCAAATATACATAAAAAAGATGATATTTAAACAGTTAAGTATGAGAATAAATGCTTATTAATTGTTGTTTCTTTTTATCTAATATGGAATTCTATCCTCGCCAAACTAGGTCCACCTAATGAAGTCATTTTGTTTCGTGCAGTTAGGTACACACTGTAGCCGAGAGAACTAATTGGTCCATCTCAGGATCAGCTGAGCAGGGGTTCGAATCCCAGCGTTAATACCACAATATTTCTTTCATTTTCTTAAGGCATGAAAAGTTTCTAGCATCCTGCACTCTTCAGTCGATGACCCAAGACTATTTTAATACGAAACTATCACTTTCGCATATATAGCACCTCACCAGCTAAAATGTCCGTTTATTTTTTTTTCTTTTTTTTTTCTTTTTTAACTTTAGAAACTATTCTGATTTTAAATGGTTAAAAAACCGTATAGTTTTGTATTCACGGTTACTGTACCAGTTATAAACGGTTTCAAACCCATAAAGGTAAAAATAATTTTACTAACCCTAAACTTTATGGTTAATCGGATGAACAGACTTCTGTTGTCCATTTTACCGTAATATCAGAATGAAAATTCTAACAATGTGGGATGAAAAAGTTGCTTATCTTTCCTATAATAATTTTTTTTAAAGGTTTTGTTTTTATCCCCCCTTCAACGTGGCTCGTGTGGACAAACTTAATAGCTTGTTAATTAGATTATTATTACCACTCAGAATGATTTATCTAAAGCCAAATTGAAATTAATTTCAATCTAGGCCTTACTGGAGAGTAAATATTGACATAAAATAAATTAAAATAATGTATAATAAAACATATTCATTATCCAAAGAATAACATTTTGAAATCAAATCAATTTATTTGATTACCATTATTCAATTTCTGGATTTTATACTCAAAGTATTTTGCTTGTGCGAGATGCTGACCCCGCAAGATTTAGACTTAATAAAGGATTTCATTCTTACTTTATTTTTTCATGCGATATATCGATCAGATACCGCTTCATCAAATAGGTTTCTACACACATCCGGATTTTCTCCATCTAAGGTATTAATAATTGTCAAGATAATCTGTTTATTTTGGGCAGAATTGTTTTATGAGTTTTTACATTTGTCACAAATAAAAAAAATTTTCCTTACAGCAGAAAGCCTGCATTTTCACCAATCGGAACACAATAATGCAATTTCTCTATGCAAATAAAAGAAAAATAATTGTAAATACTCTAGCGATAAGTATATAGGTTTCCAAGATGAAATATTGATATTTTCTCAGTATTTAAAGCACTGAGAGAGAAAATTATTTTTCATAAATAGTTCGAAATTGCTATTTCTTTGCAAATACCTGTATAACCATGTTTTCATTTCTCATTTTAATGTTGAAAAAATATTATAAGTAACACTTATTTCTTGCTGAAAGAAAAGACTTCATGAATCAAATGAAGAAAATAAATAACTTGTATCTTAAAGTAACTTCAAAATTGACGAGACAACAATTTTTTTTTCCATAAAAATAATCCCAAATTATTTGACTCTATATTTTTACATTACAAGTTGGCAGCAACTTCTTCAAACTATTTCCACTCAAATGCTTTTATTTTAAAAGAAGTAGGGTGATTACAAATTCAGTGTTTACTTTCTCTTCTCAAAGTTTTAAACAATGTTTGCTTAGTTGTTAAATTAAATTTATTTTATTCAAATATAAACTCATGAAAACTTCTGAGTATCGCTAAAACAAAAAACGCGCCTGTCTGCAAAGCATTCTTAAACACACAAAATAAATTACTTTGCTTTTTTACTTTTTTTTTCAATGCATTTCTTAAATTTTCAACGCAAATATATTTTATTTTATATATACTCGAGTTTGGGTTGAATGGAATGTATTGAAAATTATTATTTTTTAAATTTTGTAGTATTATGGATGTAGTTTTATGAATAATGTCAGCTTGATTTTCACTCATCATCAAATCGTTGGGTGCAAGCTCGTCTAGGATTTAATTGGATTTGGTTTTCATAACAGTACAGTGCGCAAAAAAATAAACGGACCACTCTAAATAACTTTTGATCTAATGACCGGATCTTCACGTTCTAGGACTTAATTGTTCTAGGGAGTGACCTTATATATGCTAAATAATTAGTACTGACGATATTTTAAGTTACGAAATCAAACAAAAAGATACTTTCTCTAATAGAACATGCGTTTTTTTTTCGACGAATTTCTGACCCCCAAATTGTAGGGGGTAGCCGCAATCTTTGTGTTAAGTAAGAAATATAGAGTGTAAGAATTGAAATCTCAGTGCAAGAATACAGAATGTGTCGCTTAAGAGAATGGATGCTTGACAAGATTGGCTTACTCGAAATAGAACAGTTGCTAACGTAATCATATATCCCATTTTAACAACCAATCAGGATCGAGATACCCACACTACGTCACTTGCAGGTATCCCATTATTTACCTTTCGTTACTGCAGCTGAGCACAAGTAAAATCAATTTGAATAGTTTTCGTCGTTAATAGTGGCGTTACCGAATTTTGAATTTTCTCATCGAATTTGTATCATTCAAATCGTACGTTTTTAATAATTATTTATATTTTGTCAGCAGTTTTAGGTCAACACAATTAAATCAATGTGCATAGTCTTAAGAGATTTCTTTGATGACAATAGAAAATTATTGGATCCTTTATTACTTATTCTTTATTATTAGATTTCATTTATTTAATCTCTTTGTGTTGAAAAATAGATTTTCCATAGGTTAGTTTCAAAAGCATAAAATTCGTTAAAGAAAGAATATGTTTTATTTGTAAATACATGAAGTAGATTTTCTTTACATCTGAACATTTCGACGTTTCTAAACTGCTTCAAAATATTTTTGAAATTTATCGAAAAGAAATGTTTTGATATTTTTACCGTCGAGAGTATTTTTAAAATGCAGTAAACATATTTGGTATAGTTGAAATGCTATGACAGTACTTAAAATGTCAAGCAAATCTTGTAAGCAAACAAATAAATGTCCTACTTCAAGCAAATAAAATATTTTCTTTATTTTTTAATATAAATATTTAAGTTTATATATATTATTTTCAAATTTTAAACTACACGCGTTTAAACCCAAAAGCTGACCAAAATAAGGAGTAATTTTATTTCCAGTTGCTCACATATCTATTAAACTTAAATCCAAATTACACTTTCCAAAAATATTAGTTAAATTGTAAACTATAAAACCGAGGAAATTTGCAGCAAATTTCATAAGAGGTTTAAACTTGAACCATAAAATCGCGTAGTTAAACTAGCGTAGTAAAGTAGTTTAGAAACTTTTAGTAAAAATTTAGTGTATTTCATGCCAATTTAGTGTATTCAACGCCAAGTGCGGTATTTCCCTAAACAAATGTTCTTTTATACTTCTTGTGGTTCATTTGCCACCAGCAATTTTTTTATTCTATGGCAATAAATTTTACAATGTAACTGCAATCGATATAGTCGCATTTTTTTCACTGTTATAGTCTTATTTATTTATTCATTCATTGTTTGTTTTTTGTTTACTGACAGCACATATTTCCATGCCTATTA
The DNA here is from genome assembly GCF_043381705.1 of Parasteatoda tepidariorum. Lineage (NCBI taxonomy): Eukaryota > Metazoa > Arthropoda > Arachnida > Araneae > Theridiidae > Parasteatoda > Parasteatoda tepidariorum. Next base: position 11,587,955 of record NC_092210.1, read on the forward strand.
AAATCAATTTAAAGCTTCATTGCAAAAAAAATTTCGTTTGTAAAAATAAGTGCATTTTTAAAAATATGTTTGCATTAATTCCTTCAATATTATTTTGGGAAATTTATATACATATATTGTTTTTTGCGCTACAATTACAGATTTTCTAAAAATCTACTTAGTTCACCTGAATGCTAAAAATCGTGGTAACTATGCGCCAAAATTATTTACATAGTACACTCTTCACTTAGAGAATATTAATATTAGTACAAACTAGGTTAAACAAAATTGAAGCGAATAGAAGTTAAATATTATAACACCAATTAATGTAATTTTCTTAGGAGATCATAATTATCTTTATTGAACAACTAAAAACATACATGCCTTTTATAACAATTTGATGCTATTTTTTTTGGAATGCTCATCATCGTGCGATGCGAAATCAAACTTTCATATTCTCGCTTTTGAATTGTTAACAATTGTCGTCTGACAGTTTCAAAATTACTCCTAAATTGGAGCAAATAATTCTTGAATGAGGTAAATGCAACTGAGTATGGTGCAAGCCTTCTCTATTATTGGTGTTTAAATTTAAACAAGTCCTTTAAAGTGTGTAAATGCTCGATTCGATATATAACTTGGAATGGTATTCAATTACTGAATATATTTCACATCATATTTGGCACATTTTGGGCATTATTTTTGGCAAATTTTAGGCATTATGTTTGGCACATTTTTAGCAATATATTTGGCACATTTTTTATTAGTTGTAATATGACTATCATTATGAAAGTGATGTTCAATCACTTTTTAAATATTTTATAATAATCTTTTTCACAATTTTCATTCACAGCTAGGTTCTTAAATTTAAATATAATCATTATTATAAATTATTGCAAAGATTTTTCACTATATATAATAATTATTACAAACCTCACACCAATATTATAAAGGTCTTTATACCTAATTTGTTTTCATGAATTTTTATACCCAATTTGCTTTCAAAGATTTTTTATTAAATAGCCATTTATAAGAACAACAGATATATTAAATAAATTAAGTATTTTTAATATAAATAATGCTACAAACTCATGTTTGTAGACGATGTAGCTTATTGTATTTAAACTAAGAAAAAATAACTGTTATTGTAATTATTTACTTAAAAATAATAGAAATATATTTCTAAGCTTAATAAAATTAATTTTAAATATCATTCTCATAAAATCTTTCAAACATATTTAACTGAAAATTGTATTTTAAGCGTAATAATAGTTAAATCTTGATTTTTTTAATTACTTATATTTAAAATTAGCATTTTAATTAAAATCTTCACTAAACAAATTATATCTTAGTGATTTTTAACTTTTTTAAACTTTTTAGAATAATTATAAATTTCAGAAAACCCAATTAAAGTTCCTCAGAGAGATAGTTGTGATACATTGATGCGCGTTTCGTCAGTTTATATAAAAATTATTTGATAATTAGCAAAACATTATTCTAAAATAAATACTAGCAGCATATTTTATAAGACTTTTCTAATACTGTCAAAGCATGTTTTTTAAAATTAATGGTCAAAATTTATTCAACGCAAATTCTTTTTCTAATTAGTTTTAAGTTTATAAAAACAATTCAATTAAAATGAAGTAAATATTGAAATTACATTTAAATTAACAATCAAATTTATTCTATTAACATTGAAAATTTTCGAAGAAATTGAATTTTAGGTCAATTAAACTTTTAATAATATGTCAGTCTTAGACTTCAACTTTTAAAAACATGTTTGGGTATTTAAAATTATCGAAAGATAATATTGTGGTAGTCACTTTTCTGGGATTCGTACTTAAAATTAGACAATAATGACAATAATAAGTGCTATAGTGCAGCATACTATCATACCAATGAATGGTAATAGAGCTTGCCTTTTTCAAGAAATATCATATATATACAACACAATTAAATCAATGTGCA
>NC_092210.1:11589913-11595064 GCF_043381705.1 Parasteatoda tepidariorum
ATATAGGTTTTTTTTTTATAACAGGCTTTAACAGCCAGCATAAAAATAGAATTACAAGTATTCAATTCTATGTACAATTCTGATATTCTTCCATTTACAATTCTAAATTTACGACTATCAATGGTCAACTCCATAACCTTATGATTTTGAACCAAATCCAGAAGACAAAGAAATCCGGGATCAAGTATCAGGAGAATTTCTCTTCGTGGAGGACTTTTTGATGAAGCTAACCCGCCTTTGCGTTACATAGAAAGGAAAACCACGAAAACCTCCCATGGTGAGCCTGGTGGCAAGGGGTTTCTAACCTATGATCCCTATGATCCGTCTACCACTGAGAATATTTTACGTCAGCACAGTGGCCGATGCGAGCCGGGTGCGGAATTCGTATCAACCATCCATCGCTGGGATTCGAGTCCGATTCACTTCATTGAAAAGCAAATGTTCTATCCCCAGAGCCACCACGACTCTATATTCAGGGTTTGAACAAAATTATGGAAACACTTCACTATACAAACGATCTTTCTCTTCGTAGCAAATGTTTCGAAGATTTTGTATGATAAATCTGCAGGTGCAATTGGAAACATCGTACTTAAAGCTTTTAGAAATGTCATTTTTACACATGAAAAATTTTGTTCGACCAAAACAGAGAAAGTAAATACAGTGAAACCTCTCGGAGTCGACCGCTCTCAGTTCCACAGTAAAATAATCGTTAATTGAAGTTGGTCGTTCTTTGTGATTACCTCCATTGACTTCAAAATATTATCGAAGGTACATGAATTTTCTCAAACGATTTTAATATAAGTCAATATAATTTTCTTGGAGCCGAAATGCCACTTATATTGGTATCTTGGAAACCAGATCGATGAATAAAATTTTGCTTCAATAAAAATTATCTCTAGTGATATAATTGTGTGAAAAAGCAAATTTACCAATTGTGAATGATAGAGAACTATTTTGAATAAATAAACTATTATGTTTTTTGTTTAAGTTTGCATTTAATTTATATCATGAAAATTAGTTAGCTTTAAGAAATGAGAACAGGGCTTAGATGCTTAGTTTCTTTCATAAATGACTCTTTTTTTTCTAGTTAAACTTTCAACTCTAAAAATAAATCATTGGTCGCATTTGCTTTACTGTACTCTGACTGCAACATAAGGTTGTAGATCTGTTTCAGAGATCGTCAAAACGAGATTTCTAAATAAAAGCCTCGCACAAATACTTTGAATACATTTTGATCTACTAATTTGTTTTGTTAATATTTTTATTTTGATATTTTTTCGTGTTTCCTTTTTTGACCTTTTCCGCAATTAGTGCAGAGGTTTGTCCGGTTACTGGGAGAGATTTCGATAGTCTCTCTTAAAGCTGTTCTTCAACACAAAGTCTATGGAAAAAAATTCCGTACCACCCAAGAGTGATCGCAAATAGAGAAGTTCATAGAGGTCTTTCCTCGAGGTTTCATTGTACTTTTTTTTCTAGCTTTATTACCAGCAATTCTGAAATCATACAATAGTATTGCGATATTTATATAAGACTGCTTTTAAGAATCATGTTGGTATTAAAAAGGTAAAGAAGTTAAGCTCATTTTGGTAGCGACAAATTTTTCTTGGGTGAAAAGGACACCATTTCTAAGACCATCAAGCTTGAGCTTTCAAGTCGTGTCAATAATTTTGCCAAGTAAAATCTTCCTATGTATTGGATGTTGTGTCAATCTTTCAATACATTTGCTGAGAGAAAAAAGATTGCTTTTATAAAGTTGGGGAATGTTTTCATATTTTGTCAAACCCCTGTATATATCATACGATACTCAAGTTATGGCTTCAGAAGTGCTTGAGAAAGTAGTACAGCTCGTAATAGACCATTGTTGTAGATCACGAAAGAGATGGAAATAATTGCTGACTTCTATGTTGAAATTTCCTAAACTATTGAAAAAGTTTCATAATATTCATAGAGAAAAAAATGGTGGTCCATCATTGTATCGAAAGAAAGAAGACACTTAATAGCTATAATATTGATGGAGGAATAAAACTTCTATATACCGTGTTGCAATAATATTGCACTACAAAAATTGAGTCACTGGATTAACTTGAACATAAATAATATTCTAAACATTGAACATAAATAATATTCTAAGCATTGAACATAAATAATATTCTTAACATTGAACATAAATAATTTTCTATGTGTTAGTACAAACTGTGAGATAAATATTTGAATATTGAAAAAGTAACTGTAGCAATTCAAATAAGTTGACCCCGCGATATAAACCTATTTTTCTAACAATAATCTAAACCCTAATATTCGTTATTATTCTAATAAATTTTCAACAAAAATCATTTAAAAAGAAGTGAAAGAATAAGTTTTATCCTTTAGAGCATTAATTCTTTTTTTTTTAATTTCAAGCTTTCGGTGAATGCATTTTGCTTACAGCTTTAAGTAATATAATTAATAAGGACAAATTCTGTATTTTTTTTTAAAACTAAAAGCTGCTATAATCAAAATATTTCCCAACTTTTTACAACACTTTTTGAATCACAAAATTTCGAAACAAGCTTGAAAAGTCATATATTTAGCTTAAGTTTTAAATAAGTTTGAGTAAATTACCATTACGGAATATCGGGTCATTATTGAAAATGCCTGGATAATTTACATAGATTTACTGTTAATTAAATGGTACGATTTTCCTAAGAAGCGCTTTAAGAAAAATATTAAAATATATTAGGGAGTAGGAAATTTGCGATGCGGAGCTATTTCTTTAATGATTATCATCATTAAGTACTTTCTATGATACTTTATACTTTCAACCTCATTATAATCATTGATTATAAGGTAGCATATTGATGACTCGCATCGTTAAAGGAGTTTAGTAATTATTCTATGGTAGAATGATTTTGCAGTTTTTCATTTTATAGATTTTTTATAATTATTTGAAAAAAAGGGAAATTTTTTAGAGGTTGCGTTGCACAGAAAACTATTTGAGTTTATTTTATAGTATCGATTTTTTTTTTTTAATTTAAGCAAAAAAGTAAATAAATAAAAGCAGCTAGCTATTTTTTTCTTTGTTAGAAATATTGTAACAAGAATAGTAACCAAAGCATTAAATTTAATTTGTTTATGACTAGTAATATAATAAACAGTTACCATGAACTAATAATAAACGAAGAAAAAAAATCTGGTAAGAAAACCTTACTGTACGTTAATGACATTTCTGGAAAACGAAAAAAACTATTATTCTTTTTAATAAAAACAAAATATCTGGTATTTAAACCATTCATTCGGCAATTTTTCTTTTTATTCGGTAACGGTTCACTCAAAATTATAGTTCTTATTATCCCTTATTTAATAAAAAATGCAAAACTAAAAAATAAATTCTACCGAAAAAATCCTTTTTATACCATGCTGTAAGGTATTACGTTACAATTACTCAATTTTACCACAATTACAAAATTTTTTCACTTATTATGAAACCATATTTGAATGATAATTTTATCAAAATCATCAGCAAAGCTTTCGGGTAAAAATTACCGAGCTTTTTGTTGTTTTAATAGAGCCAGAAAATAAATTGTACCATATTCGGGTAGTTTTGACCATACTTTTTTTCTCAGTGTGTAATTTATCGTAACTTAATAATTTAACTTATCATAGCATAGTACTTTACCACAGGCTTATAATTTCAAAGTTAATTGTGGGTTACAAGTGGACTTCACCTGACACCAATCTGACCAGTGGACTTCACCGGAATCAACGATCACCTGAATCTGTATTAGTCACATGATGAGACAATGTTAAATCTATGCAGAATCAATTCGGAATCCTGAATTGTATTATTGATAACAAATGTTTTCGTGATTCCATCATCCATCATGTCCATCTTCATAAATCCCATATTCAGCTTTGTCAAAATTCGTAAGCACATATGTGAATCTGTGTCCATTTTTTTAAAAAGCTGGAATATAATAGGCCTCTGTCCATTATATTCCAGCTTTGCCGTTTCCTTAAACACGCATTTCGAGCTATGTCCACTTACTTAAACACGCATTTCGAGCTTTGTCCATTTTCTTAAGCACACATTTCGGGTAATGTCCAGAGTTAAAAACTCACCGACAATCTTTTATTTAAGAAAAAAAAACGAAGATTTATTTTTTTAAGAAGATTAAATTCTGACAGTTGTTCAAACACTGTAGCTTAAAAAAGAAGTGTTTGTTTCTAAATAAGCAATTTTTTCCGAGAAGTTTTCAAGAATTTTAATGTTTGTACTCAAAAATTTAATCAACAAATGTTCTATTGGAATGGGACAAAAATAAATAAAAAAAAACAGTAAAACATCATGCAAGTCAAATATAAAACTTGTGCCAACACTATCGAAAAAAATAAGGAATTAAATGAAGAAATTTCTTCACAAAACTGTTTTATTTCATTTTGTTACAGTTTTTATACAGTCTTTTGTTACAGTCTCTATAAACGAAATCTGCCCATCGGACTGTGTAGGGGTCAAGGAACTGGTCTCCTTGCATCAGAAACGTTCTTGGTTCGAATCAAGGGACAAGGCATGGATATTCTTTCATTCTCTGTGGTATCTGTCCTTACTGTGGGAGCAGCATCTGCCCACTTAATACGGTAACTCTGAAAAAGTGACCAAAAAATCTGCCCTAATAAGCCTGAATTGATAAATGTCAATCCAGGTGGGCATTGGGAAAAAAAGAAAAATATACATGAAATCTATCAAGACAAAATACTCCTTGTTGAAAGCTCTTCAAAGCCTTATTTGAACTTAGATTCATAAGCATAACCCTAAGATGACCAGAGTCATATTGCCACTAAGGTTAAAATATGCAGCTTTGTACAAGCGACTTTCTATAATGGGATTTATCTATTGTTTTTTTTAAGTTCATTAGCCTAGAAAAATAAAACAAAAATCTTTTCCTTGAGTACCTTTAACATAAAACTAAGCTTTTCGTTTAATATGTTTGCACTTTAAAACGAATTTGTTTACATTTCAATACTGAAATTTGAAATGAAAAACTAGCTTAAAAATTTAAAAGATTGATAATCTTCAGGAAAATTGTGAATTTGGAATAGTTTTGCTTTGTACACTTAAATGAAAATTACTAAAAGCTAATGATTAATCTATATATATATATATATATATTAATG
>NC_092210.1:11595868-11634937 GCF_043381705.1 Parasteatoda tepidariorum
GCACGTGTCTTTAGAGTTGCATGTGGCCCCAGCTGTGTGATGAATAAAGACATGACTAACAGGAACCTTCATTGCTGTAGATTTTGCACTGCGAGCACCCCATGCTGCTCTAGGTACAATTTCTGGGCAAGCTTTAAAAAAATAAAAGAATTACTCATTAAATTAAATAAAAAAGAAATTACAAATAATATATATATATATAACGTCGTTGCCGAGTGGAAGGATTAAAACAGGTCTTAGGCAGGGAAGGAGGGTACAAAATTTATTTATTAATTATTAGACAGAGCAGTCATGAAAAGTGTACACGAAAAGTTGCGCGCCTCGGTTTTAGGTTAGGGAAAATCTTGCAAAGTAAAATCCGTAAATGTCCCTATTTAGGAAAAAGAGGGAAGTCTTAGAAATTATTATTGATTTATGAAATAGGTCGAGTAATTCCCACGAAGATTAAAGGGAAATATGTCCTGCTTTTAATTAATGCATAGTTTAACCAAAAATGGATTTAAGGACAGGATGTGAATTTAAAAGTGTGAGAAAGCATTTCGATTAGGTTAATAAAATAAAAGAAATGGAAATTCAGAAAAGAACTAACATGAAAAGAATAATTGAAGCTCTTTATATTACATATATATATATATATATATATATATATATTGCAAAATTTTACTTAATATCGAAAAATAACTGTAACAAATTTACACGTAGAAAAAAACATATTAATATATTATTCACTTAAAATAAATTATTTCATTAAATAGAAGAACTGTCTTAAATAAATTCATAATCGACTTGCATGAAGAATATTTCCAACTATGAATTCTCTACTCTATTCAGAAGAAATTTCTTTCCACTAAGAACAGTTAAACTCATTTTCATCCACTCATTTTTTCCCAGAATTCCATTTAAGATCGAAGAACTAACAAATAAATTCACACATATCCCACAATGCTTTCCGATTATTTTTTTTATCCCATAAATAATTCCAAAAAAAAAGTAATCACCTTTGGAGATATACTTACCTCCAAATACCCAATATGAAATGAGTTTTGAACATATCTACTTGAAAAATTCTCCGGAGATCACCGCTTTGTGATCTTTGTTGTTTATGATGCAATCAATTCTTTTGCCTATCTACATTTATCAAAAGATAGATAATAAAAAGCTCCATTTGTGGTAGATGTCACAGGTACAGAACTTGTCACTTGAGAAAAATGTATGGATCTAAGAATTTAATAACATTTTTTTTTCCTTAGTATAATTTTTTTTTTATTCTCACCTTGGGAATGATAATATAAATGGTAACGGATTAAAAGCGAGTTGGTGTTAGCAGTTTTTTTTTTCGGTTTTAAAAAGTGTTTAAGTAAATAAAAGTTGAGTCATGTAAAACCTGAGGAAAATTTCGATTAAATAAAAAACGCGAAAATCTATGAGTCCTTATTTAAGAAAAGGAACAAATTCGTTTTTTCTCTCATTTTTCCGTTTGGAGAGAAAAAGTCTACCACTACTTTAGCCTTTTGACGCAGATGGAACACCGATGTCACACCGATGTTCCTTTCATATATTTTTTCTGACTCTCAAAAATACAAAAATATATTTTGGTATTTTTTAATTATAAAAAAACTGACTAATCGTTACTGAAACAAATCTGTTTAAAATAATCTACTACTGTTACTAAACAAACTTGTGTTTTTCGTAGTTATATTTGTTATAGTTTGAATATTTTTCATTCATATTTAAGTATTTATCAATGATTGACTTTGTAAATTAAACAAATTTCAATGATGAATAAATGTTTCTTTTAGATCTAATTAACTGCAAATAAGTGCAAATTTGAAAAATTGTTTGGAAATTAACGGTGTTTTAGAGATTTTACCTTTAACGCAGAAAAGAACTCTGGTGTTTCATGCTGTATTTCATAAGCATTAATTATTAAAATGCTAAATATGATACTTTTCCCTTATTTTACCTATACTCAAACAAAATAAAAAAACTATTAAGAAATATGTTTAATAAAAATTCTGACTGAATATCAATTCTTTCATACCCATAAGTTATTAAAATGCTAAGTATTCACTTATTTTGAACTAAATTAATACAAAATAAAGAAAAAAACTATTGAAAATATGTTTAATAAAAATTCTGACTCAAAGGATTAACTTTCACTGTAAATACTATTTTGCCGTAAAGAAACCTGTCAATTTTAGCACGAAAAAATTACTTAAACATTTCAAACTTTATTATTTTTTTTTTTAAAAATTTCAACTTGGCAAGATTTTTCTACCTATATGAAAATTATTAAAATCAATAAACAATTCTCTAATTTTTACAAATTTTTATGATCTTGAGTGATACAGTGTAACTTTTTAAATTTAAAACGTTTAAATGTGCAAACTATCCTACTTTACTTATTCGATTTCAAAACAGTTTTGTAATGAAAGTGCAAAGTTTTAAACATACATATACAAGTCAGCTTATATTACGAACGAGCATTGCGCTCTCTATTTTTATGCTTCCCCTCAATGGAAGTAGATTATTCTTAGGAAAGATATCAGTGTGTGGAATGACCGGCGTCAATTAACTATACAAAAACATCATTGTATTTTATTGTGAGGAATACCGGGCAAGTAATGTGATTAATTTCCTATTTTATGATATTTACAAGGAAACTTAATTATCCGTTATAATCATTGGATATTATAACGAGATAAATTTATATTTAATAATGACATTGATAAGTATGTCATTGATAGTTAAGTAAACGAATGTAGCATTAATAATTGATTAATATTTTAATTAAAAATTGTATAATTAATAACTTTTTAACTTTACTCATTACCTTACATTGATTAATAATTTATGAAACTGCATTGTCCATGGTATTTGATATATATTTAGACTGTTAATATATTTCTTAAGTTCATCTTGAACTATTTTAAAAACAATTACATTATTTCTATAAATAATTGTACACTGTAAAAAATCTGGGTAAACGTTTAGCCAATACTTGGTGCAAAGTTTCTAATTGCACCATAAATTGGTTTAATGAAAAATTGTTTTAGTTAGGTTGCACCATAAATTGGTAAATATGATCGATAAATACATACATGGCGCAATCGGTTGCACCAAACTTTCGGATTCTGAGAGGCACAAGCTTTAACCGTGACCGATAACTTATTTTGCAATTGTTGACTAATGGCGGATTTTGTTGTCAAAGCTTGCTATCATCTCATGCAAATTGCCCTTGAAGTTGTGTATTTCTTTTGCAGGTAAGTAAACTTTTCTTATTTATTTGCATTAATTACTGTTCATTTCCTTCATATCATCTTTAAAAATTTAGTTGTTTGTTCTGAAAGAGTGAGTTTCAAATTTCTTCTCAAAAACTATATTCGCTGTATGTATAATTAAATATTTTAAAATCTGTAATGGCTCTTTTTCAGTAAATAAGAGCAATGCCAGTGACAAATTAAAAGTGAATTCGGCAATATTTAAGCATCATAGCGGGCTGCCAAATTTACTGCTAGTGAAAATTATCTAAATCCGCGTTTTAATTGAATTCTCTTGCGCAACAAAAAAAAATAGTATTTTCTTTTAGGATTAAAACGTTTTATTAATATTTGTGCTTCTGTTTTGATTTTCATGTGGCCTCATTCTATATCGTTTATTTTTGTTTGTGAAGTCACATAATTGCATGAATTTTTATCTATGCATTATTAAATGGCTTTGAAGTAAAATTTTCAGAAACAAATTAAACTCCATTTTACCTCAATTTAATACTGAAGAGAAAGGCAGGTTGTCATGGAAACTGGGTTACTATTTAAGTTGGCCGGTTGCACGAGGTAGCAAACAAGCAGAGAAAGCGGGCAATATTGGCGTTAAGAAAAACAAAGTGCTGTTAAATTTTTTTTGGCCAATACTTTTACTAAAATTTAGAACAAAATGCAGAAGAGATCAAAATATTTTTAGAGCATTCAGAAGTAAACTAATTTCTTATTCTGATTTTTAAAAAACAGATTTCTTTTTATTTTTTATCTAAGTGAAACTAATTAAAAAAACAAAATATTGACTTAAAAAAATTTTTTTTTGAAAAAATCTTAATAAAAAAAGTACATTGATGCTCATAAATACTTTACTTTAGATACTTATTTTTCTACTCAACCTATTTTTTTTTACTGTTTCCTGCATATTAATTTAATTCACATTGGCGTTTTGTGGGAGAAGGAAAATTCAATATAAGAAAAAAAATCATAAGTATGCTTTATAATATTAACAATTCTTTCTTTTTTTAAAAGTTTTCTAAACATTTTTTTCTCGTTTATCAGAAATTTTCACCAATGGTTTTAATAGTTCCTTATAAATATTGATGATTAAAATGAGGTATAACGTAAAATAATTAAAAATAAGTAGGCATAAAAACATTAATTATGATATTTAGTTACATCAGTTATGATGACCGTAAATTGTATGAGTACCAAAGTGCCTTTGAGGAAAAAAAATTCTTAAAATAGTTAAGAATATTTGAGACTCTTACTTATAGGAACTCTCTACTTTCTAGTAAATCTTAATCAAAATTGTGAGATTTTTTATCATTTTTACTGTGTTAATCGATATAGTATAATTTTTTGTATTTTATATTTCATATGAAGCAAAACATCATTCAGAAAATAATTGTCTTAATTCTTATTTTTCTGTTTTGTAAAATGTTTACCATTTATGCATACTCGTTAAGTTTAAATAGTGGTTGCCAACACATTTAAAATATTGAAAAATTATTTAACATTTTATATAGGAATTGCGAACGGGTTCAGGTACTTGGTTAAATGCCTTCTACATTTCCCCCCCTCACACATTAATGGTTAATTGAAAACTTCGATGAAATAAAAAAAAACATAAAACTTCATTTTTTATTTTTTATTTAGTCTAAAAATTTTAATATTCATTTTCATATTGCCTCATAACAGTAGTTAATAGTCTTGTATTGTTTTTTTTGTTCTGATTATTTTAAAATGTATTAAAAAATGTATTATTTTGTGAAATTTAGTGTTAAAATATATTTCTCGTTACCATAAAAAATTATCAATAAAAGGCCAAGTTTACTTTAAGTTACATACGGATTTTCTTCTAAAACAAATTTACTTATGATTTTTATGAAACTAGACAGTTTCTCCTTACCATTGGCGAGCGAATATTTTCCTTGAGTTAGCATTTGCTTGCAAAATTTGGGATGAAAAACTAATGCTCAATTTCAGTAAATCTTTGAGAATGCAGTATTCGAAATTCGCTAGAATGATTTTCTCAGAATTTATATAAATAGATTTTTAATGTAGCATATTTTGACTCTCTTTTGACTATAGCCGATAGGCAGTGGTATACAAATATAAAGTCGTATATCTTTCAAATTACAAGGTATCCCCTCCCCCACAAAAAAAAAGAAACTGCTGTTTTTATTTGTTTTAGACTGTTTTTGACCAAAATTTCTTTCTTTCATGGCTAATTTTTTGTTTACATTATTTCTTCATAGTTTGACTCGAATGAATTTGGGGTTGATATTTTATTGTATTACAAACAATTTAGAAGATGGAAAATTTTGAAATTTTCACTATTTTAGTATGTTTGTTAATAATTTTTAGACTACAATTTAATATTTTCTTATTTAGACAATGAAGATACTTCTGCAGAATGAACGGTCTTCAAAAATTGAAGACTTGAATTCGGGTGAAGGTATTTATGATCTTGTTGAGAGAACGTATAATCTCTCCCCAAATTCATATATTATAAAAAAATTTGATAAAGAATTTGAAGAGTATGTTGATCNATTTAAATTATATCCTCTTTTTTCAATAAATATTTATTAATGATGCTAACTTTATCTGCTTTTCGCCGCTTTAAAAATATTTAATAATGGTGCAACCTTCCTCGCTTTTTAGTTCCCTTCAAAACACTTATTTTTGGTGCAACCTTTCGCCGCTTTTAGGCTCTTTCAAAATTCCGATTTTTGGTGCAACCTTCTCTCGTTGTTTGGAACTAGTGAAAGCACCAATATATAGTAAAACTGAGCACGACTTTATGTAGCCAGCAAATGAATGCCAATGTTTGGTGCAGCATAGCTCGAAATTTTTTACAGTGTAATAGTTCATATTTATAAATACATTTTAAGACTAAGTTGTATTTAAATTAAAACACAATAAATATGGAATCAATCAATATCAAAGATGTAATATGTAAATATCTAATTAAATGAAAAACTAATAAATGTGTAAACAATTTAAGTATTTTTTGACCGTTTGAAATACTTTTTTCACCATAAATTATGCATATATAATTTAAAGTACGTAATTGGAAAGTGAACTGTCTTTATATTAATAACAATAGTACACTTTTATTTGCGTAAATGTGAGTAATTATTAATTTTCGTATTATTACATACTTGTTACTTTATACTTACGCTGCGTTTATTTAGATTTTCAACAATCAATGCTATAAATATTAATAAATAAATAATCATTTAATATCAAATTATATTGAATGTATGTTTAAATAAGAAATATTTAAACTTTAATAAATCAACAAATGTATACTTATTAATGATAATTTATTAATAATAATGATCTTTCGTATATATTTATGCTGTTTGTGATATTTTGACTATTAAAGAAAATATCACAGATATTCTTTATTGTTAACTATTAAAAAATAATCTATTGGTTAAATTTGAGTAAAAATATGTTTCGAATATGCCACCTTTCATTCATATGATTCTTTTATTTATCTCATTTTCCTTTTTCTATAAAAAAAAAGAGAAAGAAGGAAATCTTTGAACCCTAAGAGGACTTTTTTCTTAAACTAAGCTTGCAATTGCTTTTTTTACATGATTGACTCTTTCTTTTCATAAAATAGTCTTAGAAAGCAAGAAACTTCATTTTCCTTTTTTTTACATGAAGAAGAACTTAAAAACTACCGCATTTTGACTTTAAATTTTTTTTATTTTCTTCATAAGTTGAATATTCTAGAAACAGTATTATTTGTAAATGAAAGAAAGTTTTTTTCTTTTTATGCAATAATAAAAAAGGGAGGATGAATTATTGTTGATTCTATGAAAGTTATTTAACTGTTACGCTCCCATTTCTCATTAAATTTATTTTAGGAAACGTTATATTGCTTTCGTGTCTTTGAAAGGAAATTTTATTTTTATTATTTTGTACTTAAATTCAGAAACGTTTTTAACTTGTTTATGCTTCTACTTGATGAATAGAACGGTTTTATTTTTTCTCAAGCTTTATTCGTTTGTGTACTACATTTGATGTCTTTTTTTAATAGTGAAAAATGAAGAAAATGCCTGTGTAGATTACAGTAAAAAAATTTTGCACCAAAGCTATCAAATTAACAAAGTTGCTGCTTCAAACAATGTTGTAAATATTACAACAGACAGGTGTAAATTAACCAAGTTGCTGTTACTGAAAATGTGTATTATTATAAGTGTGTCAAATTTTAAAAGATTTTTCTTTCGAGTTAACTAAGATCCTAAGCAACCATTTATTGCCTATGATTACTGTAGTTGTGTACGAATCTTAATTCATATATCTCTTGGTGTGCTTTACCAAAATTTTCTTCCTTCTTCCTGAATATGATTTCCACTTTCTATTTTCATGTCAGACTAAGTTTACAACACCGTTTGATTTATTTTAAGTATAATTAACCACTTTGAACCTTCTTCCTTTAAGTTTTTAATTGTGTATAAACTACGAATCCAAATTTATATATCTTTAGACACGTCTTATTAAAGTTTACTTTCGTCAGTTTGCTTATGATTTCAACTTTTTGTTTTTGCTTCAGAGTAAGGTTTATAACACCATTTGATTTATTTTAAGTTTATTTAGCCACGTTGAACTTTTTTTCATTAAGCTTTTCATTGTGTATAAACTATGAATTCCAATTCATATATATATTTAGGGCACATTTTGAAAAAGTTTGCCTCCTTCAGTTAAATAAAATTTCCATTTTTTGTTCTAACGTCAGTCTAAGTTAGCAACACATCTCAGCTTAGTTATTGTTAAAGCAGAGACAGCTGGTTTCGGTTCATATAATAATTACAATCAATCAATCCGTATCGATTATATTAAATCTGGGTAATACATTTCCAAACTTCAGACTTTTATTCAATTTAAGTTCCAGGTGTCCATAAAAGACTGACCCTGTTTCAATGGTTTATTTTAACATATTAGATTGAACTATTTGCAACAAATCATACATCAAGCTGAAGGTAAATGAGCCAAGTTTTTCTTACAAATGTTCAATGAATTCACCATTAGTTATACGGTATCCAATTCTTCCAACATTTCGAATAATTAATCAGGAATATCCACACTTTGGTTAGCAAGTGTGGGAGCGACTGGATTTTAGGTTTTAGCGTTGTTTCTAATTCCTAAGAGGTCCATCTCAATTAGACCGAATCCATAAGTCCAAAAATGTCCAGAAAGTCTAAAATTAGATGAGGTTTTGAAAAAACCTCGTAGATCTTAAAATCGATGCAGTTTAAAATATGCTCGGGCGAAGCGTGAGCAGTTTGCATTTAGTGCAAAGTAAAAAAGTCTTTCGCCCCTGAACATACGAGAGACACCTCAAGTGACCACTGGCAAAGCGAGAGAAACAAGTCTGCTGGCTTCTAAGTCCCTCAAAAAGCAAGGCACCTCCAGGACGTTTTCTGAAATACCAACTATGCAGAGGAGGAACCCTCCAGAGGTAAATAAACATTTTTTTACACTCAGCAAAGGCCTCATTGAAAGTGGAAGGCATATCTGGCTGTAAAGGTTCCAAAGAAGCGTCTTTAGCCTGTGATTCCGCCATCTCGTTTCCTTAGATAGATTTTTCCCCTGGATTTTAGGTTGGATACAGTATCCAATTCTTCAAACATTTCGAATAATAAGTCAGGAATATCCATACTTTGGTTAGCAAGGGTGGCAGTGACTGGACTTTAGATTGGATACTTAACTTTAGGTTGTATATTGAGCATTTGTATAAAAAAAATGAAGTTACTTTACATTTTACTTGATGTATGATTTGTTGTAAATAGTCTAAAGTCTTTGTTGTAAAGTCTTCTTGTAAGTCTTTGTTGTAAATAGTTATAATATACCATTGAAACTAGGACCATTTTTTTATGAAAAGTCTGTAGTTTTCAGGTTATAAAATCACTTTCTACAATGAAAAAGTATATAAAAAAAGCTTTCAATTCAACACGCCTTTAAAAATTTCTTTAATCTTCGTATAAGGTGCAAAGTTTTTTATAAGCTACGACAGTTCTTCATTTGACTTCAACATTACTTAAACTTTGGAGCGTCATCAAACTAGAGTATAAACTTTCTTTAAAAGTATTCCCTCTGCATTTCTTATCCTCTCACTAAGAAATGCTTCTAGAATGTTGGTGAAGTTTGGCTTCAACTCGACCTAAATTGAAGCGAACAGAGATGCATCCGTGTTACTCTAGCAGAAACACAAGAATGTTCAAATGAGTTTAGTAAAAGCGTGTCAGCGAAAGCGAAATGCAAATTAACACTTTCACGAGGCGGTTGATGCAAAGTGGAGATTTTTTAAAGGATTTTCTGGAAAAACAAATTAAGCACGAATATAATGATGACTAGTGAAAAGCAAAACCTAAGGCAGTCACGTCTCTAGTAGCTTTCTATCTTTAAACTTGTTTCTGTTAAAAATAAAGTTGCAAAACATCATACTAAAAAATATTTTTATTGAATTATTATTATATCGTGAATGAATAATACACAAGGAAGATTCACTCTAAAGTCATCAGAACGGTTTTCACCTAACCTACAGCAGAGCCATCTAGCAACACTAAAAGGAAATTTATGTTGTGTAAGAACAGTAATTTCAGAAAGGTTAGCGCTCCATCAATTTCATTCATATTCATTCGTATTTAATTCATATTTTTGTTTATTTCTGCTTATTTTCTCCCATTGTTACGTTTATAATTCTAAATTTGAGATATTTTTTATTTATTTATTTTATTTTATTTTATTTCAACTTATTTCCCTTTATTTCATTGCATTTTATTTCATTTCATTTTATATCATTTTATTTCATTTCATTTCATTTTATTTATTTTAATTTATTGAACTAGATAGAGTTGCGTGAATTTTTGTGAGAGTTTTCCCTAAATAATTTTTCCCTATATAACTTCTGTATAAACAAAATTTTCAATTAAAATTAATTGCAAATCTTTATATTAAATTTCAGTTCCATTATTTAAAAATATTGTTTCTGCCATACAATTTACTCCTGTTTAGTTCATTCTCTTTTATGATAAAGAAAAAGAAAATTCTGCATTCATTATTAATCGAATAATTATAAACAATAACGTTTATTTGTGTTCAGTTTATTACTCGTGATTTAAAATTAATAACTATGCGTATCAATCATATAAATTTATATTTTGATCAACATAGAATTAAGTTGAAAAATAGACAGAAATTGAAAAAAGAGACGCTTGCAAGAACAATAAAATAGTTAGAACAATAACGCTTATTTGTGTTCAGTTTACTACTCGTGATTTAAAATTATTAGTTATGCGCATCAATCATTTAAATTTATATTTTATTCAGCATGGAAATAAGTTTAAAAACAAGAAGAAAAATAGACAGAAATCGGAAATCGTAACTTACTTTAGGGGCAAAGATAAACTGTTGAGTGTTAATGATGTACTTTGCCATCATTTAACACTCCAAGAATTGTATGAATTAAAGTAAAGAAAATAACCAAACGCATGAAAAAGAATTTTATAAATTCACATAAAGAAAGTCATAAAAAATTTGGGTTAAAATAGAAAAACATTTAACATAACAGTTATGAATATCTTTAACGTACATTTATAAATATAACATATATTATTCACTAAAAAAACATTATTTTATGATATGTACTACAAAATATTGTAAAACAGCCATATCAAAGTATATTCTGTTAATAAATCAGAAGAAAATAATCGTTAAAAACTTTTTTTTAAATAATTTTTAGATTTAAATCAAGTTCTTAAAGTATTCACACTTCAATAGAAAACAATTTAATTATTTCATTTCTTCCGCGAAAATTTATTTTCAGATATAAAAGGCTTTGAAAAAAGTGCAAATTAATTCATGTATGAAATAGTTTTGTCATTTGAAATTTTTTTTGATATTGATCATTTTTAAAAACATATGGAAATGCAATTACTGCTTTAAAACTAATTAAATACGGTTATGATTTTAAAAAAATAACTGATTTAATTCCACTGAACTGAAATATTATCATCTTTGGATAACTGTTTGTTCACCATTAAATTAAAATTCTTTGTTCTCGGAAATTAATTCAAATCCATAATCACTGATAAGTTCAGTTCGAAAAAAAATTAAACTCTAAAATTATTTCAGAAGTAAGAAAAAAAAGTTATACTTTAATATTATAATTATCTTCATCTTGAGGGAAAACTAAGGATGAAATTAAGATTTTTTATCAAACTAAGTCAACTGTAGATCAAGATGTAGTTTTAAAGAAGATAAAAGATAGTATAGTTATTCAAATTTAAAGTATTTTAAATCAAATATATATTAAATTAAAAACTCAATGGAAAAAGAAGGCGAATTCGAGATAATAGGACCAAAAGTTTCGATTTTTGGTTAGCAGTGCCATCTGTTTATAAGTTTTGCAGCTATTTTGGAAACTTAGTGAGAATAAAAATTATTTCTTTCCTAAACAGAATTTTAAAAAAATATTCATGATAATAAAACATTATGAATATTGTCAAACTATTAGTTATTTATTTTTATAACTTGGTTATATTCCATGTTACCTAAAATTAGTCCCTATGTTGCTAATTCTTTTATTATTACCTTACACCGTAATCCAAAGCAAATATTTTGTACTACATAGGCTAAAGTCAAAGATAGCGTGAATAAAGCACAACTCAAGTACACAAAAGGACAGACTATAGTTACGGTTCTCTAGACATGAACCTTCCTCAGTGACTAAACACCAAATGTACTTGCCAACAACATGTACTTGACAATAAAATTTCTCTTTAGTCTGACCCCGTTAATAATCTAAATTCTCCTCCCCTTACTGCCATCACAAATACCTGATAAATTTATCAGAACCAATTTACAACGGTAGACTTCCTTATACTGGGTAAACAAAAGGTACTCTAATACAGATTCAGAGAACATAAAAGACGTAAACAAAATCATCTAAATGCATCTCCTTCAGATAACATTGTTGAAATCCAACTCCTAACTTTGATATTAAGCCGTGCAGCTCTTCATCTATTGTCTGAATTTGTGTAAATCATTTCCTATTTAAAAAAAAAATTGAAAAAAAGTTTTTGGTTTTGACAGAATTCCTTCCCGAAGCTTGGAAAAAAAAATTCTCTTTACTCTGTCATTCTCTATAAGCTTTCATCCATTTTTTATTTAACTTTCGGCTTTCATTTTCGGGAAATTTGCTTATGATTATTGCCTGTATGGGCTTGTCCGGTAGACTCTTTTATTCATAATTTTTGTGCGATTGCTTCAGGCAAACATTCGATTGATAATTTTCAGTATTTTGTGTGATCCGTAGGATAATCTTGTTTTTGGCATTCCAATTGCGCTTTGCTTAAGGCCTCGCTCACATCGTTGGTTGGTGAGCAAGGGGTAATGAGTTCGATCCTGACAGACGATAAAATTACCGGAGCTTGGTTGTGGTTGGGTGATGTGATAATAATGCTTATATTATCAAAACTGGTGTATTATTTGTTTTAGCACAGTGAAAATAGCGCAAATCATTGAATCTTGGATATGCAAAGAAGTATTGCTTAGTAACAAACTATTAAGTACACTGAACTTAGTAAGTGGCTAAAAATTGCTGAACCTTGCCCTTGAGGTTTTAGCGGGAGAAAAAGAAAAGGAGAAGTTGGGAGAGAGACTAAATTATTGTTATATAAATAATTAACAGTGTTATTTCTGAGATGGTTTTTTTATAAAACAGAATCGACAAATGAGATCATCTTTAAAATAATAAGGCTACTAGCTAAGCTTTTCTTTTTAATAACGCCTCTGTTGACAATCCATACAACTTTTTCAGAAACTTAGATTAAAAAACGTGTTTCTTAAATAGGGTGCAGCTAATCGTACAATTCTATCTTGATTTATTTTATTTCGCTTCATTTTTTAAATACTCTGTCATTTTTGGTGAACCAGTTATCATGTAGCTTATTTTTCTATAACGGAAACCTTAGATATATTTTTAATAATTTAGAACCTAAAAATATATTTTAATAATAGAAATATTTTTTAAATTCAATAGCATTTTAAGAATAATTATTAAAAGGATTTATTTTTGTATTATCATTTAACAAAGTTTATATTTTTCTAAATGAAAATATTAAAATGAAATTAATGATCCTTAAAACTACATACTACAAAAATATCATTAAAAATAATGCGCCATACACCATTTACCGGGTTGTAAATTCCCGTATAACTTGTTTTTTTTTTGTTTTTTTTTTTTTTTTTTAATTTGCATANTTTTTTTTTTTTTTTTTTTTTTTTTTTTTTTTTTTTTTTGTAATTATTTGTTTCAGTACTCAATTGTAAAAATGTTTCTAAATAACAATTACAATTCATAAATATTTCTTTGAAATAATGTTAATCAGCTTTGAGAATAATCGGTGTTATATTGATAATTATTTCATTTCAATTAAGAAATGAGTGTATTTATTTAACAAAATACTTCAATTACATATTTAATTAAAACATACATAAAATAACAATTATCTTTTATCAGAAGTTTAAAATAATCTTTTCTGAATTTCTTTCCAACTCAAGTTCCAATTTATAGCTTTATTTTTCTCAGCTCCACCGAAATTAAATACGTTTTTAACACAAAATGATGAATCACCAAAATTCAATAACTTAAATAAATAGGGAATTTCAATTCAAAATCTCTTTAAGTAGCTGAGCAAGCAATTCATCAAGTGTTATTAATAACGGATTGCTTGCGCCGACGGCTGGTAGGGATTAATTTAGGGAATCTAGTTTTACATGTCTCCATTTTTAAGCTTCGCCGCATTGTTCATCGTGACAGAATTTTCCCTTTTTCTTTCTCTTTGCTCCCGTGTTTCCTTTTTCCATTTTCTCACGTCTCGTGTTAAAAAAGAAATGATAAAAGTTAATAATAAAGGTTAGTAATATGCAGAATGATGAATAGCACATTAGGGAAAGTAGAAATTTTTCTTTTTGGTGACTTGTTTTAAAATAAATTGCTCTTATGTAGCATGTAGATAAAAGCCCAAATGTCAAGTAAGCACGCTATTTCAGATTGGATATTTTCGTAAAAGATTCCCTGATTTTTTTCCTATTAATAACTTAAATGTATTGAGCCCAAATTTAGTGATATTTTTACTTGTGTAGCATACTTCAGCTGTGCTTAAATTGTCAATAAATCAATATACTTAAAAAAAAATTCCAAAATATTTTAGCCCTATTTCAAAAATTGTTCATCAGTTTTTTAACTTATTTAAAAGAGTTTCAATAAATTCATGAAAGAAGTATTGCCAACTAATTCAGCTGTTTTTTTTTATTTTTTATTTAAAAATAAAGTGTTAAAATACAATATTTTGAAAAAATGTTCGAAATTAATTTCTAGCTTTTCTGTGATTGGAGTGATTTTACTAAGTCTGATAAAGTATTATATCACAAAACATGCTTGCTTGATGCAAATATGAAATATCTTTATTTTAGAAAAATATTCAATTTTTATGTGTGTCTTTTTCTTTGCAGCATTATATCTGTATAGTTTTTAAATTACTGTTTTAGTCTGTTACTTTTCAATGGTATAATTCTAGATAGAAGGTTGATTTTAATGTCAATAACAACTTTTATCACAAAGTCCAACAAGGTTCATTAATGATTAGCAATTAAACTGCTTTAGAATTACTGCTTGATTCAATGTTGAATTTAACAATTCTGTTTTACTTGCTATGAGATTCGTATTAAGCTTTCTCAAAAAACACTTTTTTATCGAGATGGAATTAGCCTTTACAAAACAAGGCTAGAAAAAGCTTCCAAAACCGACTAGGAATCATCATTTGCATATCAAAGGCAGAAGGCGTTTTCACACTGAGTACAAATCCACCTTCTCAAGTTTTACTTAAAATTTTATGACAATCACTGAAATAAGGTTTATTTGCGCAAGGTTTTGTATACTTTCTTTAACACTTTAAAAGAGAAGGTTAGTCTGATAGTTAAACTTTCAACACAAATTAAATCTTGCATTTGAGAGCCTGGACAAAGCTAGAATGAAAAAAGTCAAAAACAAGGTTTAAAGTAAAATCTAAAAAATAAGATTTATTGTCAAGTTCTTACGTGTTTTCATTCATTTTTTTTTTGAGGAAACAAGCTTGGCATATTAATATTCCACTAAGTTTAAAAAGGGATTAATTAGTCAACTTTTCTATGCCAAGCACACATTTGCCGTAAGATTGACTGCTATCTAAGAATATATTTCCCTTGAATTTGATTGGTACTTTCTGCTTCAATAATACTTATCAACGGCAAACAATAAAAACAGTACTTCAGTATCTATAATGAAGGAAAGAATTGAATCTCTTATCTCCTTATTGAATCTCCTGAAACCAATTATACCAGGGGACTGAAACTCAATCTACTACAATCTGCAGTTTCTTAACGATCATAAAAATCGTTCAAAAATTACTCTTAATCCGTTCAAAGGCAGATGTTTGAAAAATGTTTATTGTTTTAACAGTGGCATAATTGGGATTATTAATAATACACAAACATGTGACCGATGATCTCAGCGCCAGCTAATCATTTTTAAACAAGATGGCGTGTTAAAGTCGAGCTAAGTTTCTCCATATAAGTTAGAATGTTAAATAATTTGAAATTGATTAAATACAACGCCGTATCACTCATCGAATTTGTTAAAATGTAATTCTTTCCAGTCTACATCTTTTACTTAACTTAGATTTATCATTTGCTTATGTATTTTATTGTAACCGTGATATATTTTTGTTTTCTGCACCTGGCAACTTCGATACTTAATTAGTTGGCTTATATTCTACATAACTTCGTCCCTGCCTTTGCGTTAAGTAATAAATGTATCGTGAAAGAATTGAAATATTTGTGTAGGAATCTTAGTGAAAGAACACAGAATGTGTCACTTAAGAGAATTGATACTTGACTGGCTTGGTTTGAAAAAGCGGTACCCAAATGGGATACAAGATTACCCAGCAGGGATACTAGGTAACCCAGAAGGAATATAAGATTTCTTAAAGGGGAACACAAGATTGCCCGACAAGGACACAAGATTGCCCAACAAGGACACAAGATTTGCCCAACAGGGACACAAGTAAACTCAGCAGGGACACAAGAATACCTTGCAAGAATACAAGATTACCCGGCAGGGTTGAAAGATTTCCCAACACAGACGCAAGATTACCCAACAGACATACAAAATTGCCCAAAGGGGACACAGGATTGCACAACGAGGACACACGATTGTCCTATGGGGACGTAAGATTGTCCAACGGGGACGTAAGATTGCCCAACAGTGACACAAGATTGTCCAACAGGGTCACAAGATTGTCCAACAGAATCACAAGATTGCCCAGTAGGATCACAAGATTGCCCAACAGGGTCAGAGTAATTGCTTACGTTGGCAAATGACACGTTTCAACAACCAATCAGGATCGTAATACCCACACCACGTCACTAGCAGGTGTTCCATTATAAAACCATTTGCAGACGATTCTCTTTTCTCAATTATTTAATGCGTAACATCTGGGATTTTATCTAACTTACAGCTCTCTTTAACAAATGAAAACTCTCGGTTTCCCTACTGTCCTGTTTTTAATTTTTCTATGCATTTTAATTTAGAGTTAATATCAAAAAGATATTATATTTCACTAAACAGATGTCGCTATTGTATAGAAATATGTATGCTCATTGATAGGCTTAAAAAAATCAGAATAATGTAAACTTGTTTAACCTTTTGGCGCAGACGAGGAATCGGTGTCCCATTTATATATTTTTTCTGACTCTCTAATTGCAAGTAAAAATATTTTTTGATATTTTTCATTTATGAAAAACAGTCTAATAGTTCGTAGAAAAATCTTTTACTTTATCGGAATTATATTGTATAATGAATAATATTTGTACTAAAATATGAAGTCAAAAAAAGTAGTTTGAATTTTTTTTCATTCATATTTAAAGGACTATCAATAATTTATTTTGTAAATTAAAGAAATTTCAATGATGAATTAATATTTTCAAATAACTGCAAATTTGTAAAATTATTGCTTGGAAGTGAGACGATTATTTACCTTTAACACACATCTACTTTTCGAATATTTTAGTTTAAACGCACAAAGAGACACCGTTGCCCATTCTGTATTTCATAAACATAAATTATTAAAATGCTAAATATAATATTTTTCGCATTTTTATCTTAATAAAATACAAAATGATGAAAAATATTAAAATTAGATTTAAGGAAAATTCTACATTGAAGATTAAAAAGATAAAAACAGTACTGCCACAGAGAAAGTAATCTAAAATAATGCATAATTTATAACTAAACATCCACATTGGGCTTTAATGACGTTTTGATAACATTTTTTTCTACTTGTAACACTACCAAGTTGCTTCCATAAATAAATTTGTATTCTGAAATCAAGAACCTTTCAACTTCCGAAAAAATAGAAAACTTTAAAAGCATTTTAAAATTTTGCTTACAATAAACAAAGTAATCTTGACATTTCTTTCGAACTCTTTCCAACTTTGACTCATTTGCCTCCAGAAAACTTTTAAAAAGTATGAAGCTTTGTCTGATTCAAGACCCAAATTTAAATAACATGTATATTATCATACATACAGAGTGAAAAGGACACGAGATGGGGGGAAATAGTCCACTAAAAGCGTTGTCGTTGTAAACTGAAATGCAAATTAAGAATTTCAAGAGAGACTGGAAATTAAATTCGGAGTGGTATTTTGTTGAGGACTTTTATGTGTAAAAGGGGGAGACTTTCATGCTAACAGCGTCGAGAAATGAATGGAATTTTGTGTCTTGCCAGGTCAAGTTTAAAACTTTATTATGCTTTTGAATAAAAATTCCAACAAAATTCCATAAGAATTTGAATAAAAATTTCAGTTTAAATACGAAACTAATTTTGGTTTTTCATACGAAATGTAATTTTTTTTATAATTATTTGTGAAGGTAATAATCCTTTAAATTGCGTTTAATAGAACTTTAAGTTACATTGAAGATAAATGTTTAGCGAAAATATGTGTAATATTCTGTCTTATTATAAAATGTGTACATAGTAAAAAAGTTTTTTTTTCTTTCTAAAAAATTGGAAAAAAATTTTTGTCAAAATAGCTTTGAAACAAATGTAAAAACCACATGTATTCAGAAAAGAAAATATACTTATTTTTATATATACTTATTTTTATATACAGGGTTATTCATAATTCCCTCCTCCTGTAAACGCCCTTTTTCTTTACTACAACTGGCTTCAGTGGTACATGTTACTGCCATCTACCGGCAACTGCTTAAATTAAAACTTGAATACCTTTGGAATAATTTCATATGTTCTTTTTTGCCATATTCGTCTTCGTTTTTTTACTATAACGCTTCAAAACCCCGGAGGGAATTACAAATTGCCCTGTATACTTATTTTTGACCAAATCATATACTTAATTTTAACTGAAATACATAGTCTAAACAGCGATATTGAAGGAGAATTGAGTGAAAGAGATGTTTGTTAGCTGCCGGCAGGATTCGAACCAAGGGCCTCCAGATTCGTAATAGGATGCTCTAACTACCATAGTTGTACACCCCAGTTACGGGGGAGTTATTAGGAAGCTTTATGTAGTTGTCGCCACAATGACATATAATGACATGCTAGTTTCTCCAGTTTCAGTGGTACAAAGGGTTCTAATTTAATCAGTTCAGGTCACGTAGTTAGTAATTTTAATTTCACATTTTGCTTATTTCTCTACATCTTAAAAATGCTTAAGCGTATGAGATGTATGCCATGATTGTATCGTTGCGATGCTATATAAACTTTCCTTGCTATATAAACCTTCCTAATTCTCCCAGGAATGGGTTGTACAACTATTGTGGCTTAAGCAGTCTATTGCGATCCCGTATGTCCTTGGTTCGAATTCATTCTAACCTTGTCTTGACTCTGGAATGCAACATTTTGTTTGTGTTGAAAACTTAATGATCAGGTCAACCTTCACTTTAAAGTTTTAAAGAAAATATATAAAAGCCTATGCAATTAAATCTCGTTTTAGTGATGGCCATAAAATATAACTCTGACGTAAACCTTGAACAGGTGAGTTTATCTTCGATTTAAGAAGGTTTTCCTAGTTTTGTAAAGGCAGATTCAGTCTCAATAGAAAGGGGTTCTTTAAGAAAGCTTGTTGCAAACCTCATAGAGCGTAAACTAGAATAGTTAAATTTAACATTGTTTCAAGCTTGCATGGTTTACTTGTTAATCATTTACAATCATTGTTGGACTTCGTGATAAAGGTTGTTGATGATATTAAATTAACCTTATACTGCTATCTGGAACTAGACTCACATCAAATATTACGTTAAAGCGTTGTATAATGTACGATATTCTACTGTTGTTGTTGTTGTAGTAAGCCATTAAGGCAAGGAGTACGATTGTTCTTGTTTTTCCAATAGTGCCATCTATGGCCGAGAATTCAACCTCTGCCATGACCATACGTCACATCCGTTTATAGGAAGAACTCATTCATTCATCCGTTTATTGATCAACAGATCGTTATTTTGACTTGAACCAGAGAACGATCAATCTCCAATTCAGTACTTCCAGAGATACAATTTGTTATGGGAACATGGATGACTTTGTGATCCGACAGATTCAACGTGCACGAGTCACCATTTACTACGCGAGGAGTCTTCGGCCGGCTGGATTCAAACTCTCGTTCTCACGAGCGTAAGTCCAGCGCCTTACCAATCAGGCTACCCCCCCGATACTCTACTACTGTAGTATAGTTCGCAAATCTTATTAAAAAAGGAAACAACAAAAAAATATGGATCCCATATATATAAGAACAATAGTAATTATGAAGAATTTAATCAGACAAAAGAACGTGTGTATCCTTTGAGTTTATATTAAGGAAGAAAACACGTACCGCAGAAAAGAAAACTCAGAAGATTTGACTTAATATTTTAAAAACATATTTTAAAAAAGGTGATTATGAATTTTTTTAATGAATAATTATGAATTTTGAGAATTTTATTACAAATCGTTATTAATTTTATCAAATAAAAACAATCGAAACCTCAATAAATTTAATAAACCTTAATTCTATTTTTCGAATTTCAGGAGGAAAAAAAAATTCCTTTTCTTTCAAATAAACGCAAAAGATGCTTTTGGGATGTGAGGTAAGCAGTTAAGGAGCAGTAGCTGAATATGTAAATTTTTCATCAAGTTTGGAGCCTTAAAAGATTTTTTGAAATCCAATTTATTTTTTTGTAATTCAATTCCGTTGGAATAATTTAAATGCAAATCTTCGAAAATTTCCTCTTACTGAATGAAAACACCTTATTAGAGCATTACTTTTTGAAGTCAATAACATTAAGCTACAATTTCCAGAGGGGCAATTAAATCGAAACCTATTCAAATATGGGTAATTAGTAACGTTATTTTTAATTCCGAGGGGAAATTTAAAGGATTTAATTCTATTTGTTCTGTATTCTTTTTCGTTCGAAATATTTTATTTTCTACGAACTAATAAGTAGCTTGGGATTTTTAAAGATTTATCTTTAGATTTGGTAGCCAACAAAAACTCTAACGATCTTTAATTATCAGCAGTTTTGCATTTTAATCTGAAAGAGTATTTTTAGTACAATACTTTTACAAAATTCAATCTTATATTTTTTTGCATTTACTTAATATATTAAAACAAAGCAGAAAGAAATAAAAAAAAATTAAGCATTGTTGCATTCTGCATTACGTGCAAAGTATTTTTTTAACTAAATTTTAAAATTAATTACCAGCTTCGTCAACAGATGGCGACGAACTCATAACAAAATTTATCAGATATTATTTAAGACACCTTAACATAATAAATTGAAAAAAAATTTTAAAATTTAATTGAGACTGAAACAATTATCGATTCTTCATAAAAGAAAAATATTACCTAAAGAATATATAAAGCATAAAGCACCCGTATAAAATATTTCAATAAAGTCAACACATCTATAAACGTAAAATATTTTTAGCGGGTGCTCTTACTACGGAATAAATTATAGTACGGTTAAATATAGAATGACAATTTATTGAATTTATAATTAGTTTCACAATTTATTGAAAGAAATTGAATTTTCAAAAAAAGATCTAATGTTATTTTAATGTATTTAAAACTTATAAAAACAGTTCACCTCAAAATCCATTTATAATAACACAATTTATATTTTTATAATAACACAACGAAACAGAAAGATAATATTAATACGAAAAAAGCAATAAAAAAATACAGAAAACAAAAAAAGTGAAAATAAAAATTATTTAAAAAGATTGTTATAAAAATAAAAATAAAAATTATTTTTTTAAAATTCTAAAAGAAATTTAAATTGAAAACTAGTTACAAAAATCACCCACAGTTAGAAAGTTGTTCACATAAAAACATAAAAATATTGTTTTGTAGTTAAAAAGATACAATCTCAACAATTATTTATTTAACAATTTATCCCAACAATTACTTATTTAACAGCATACTGCAGTCTGTGATGGAAGTTAGAGATGAAATTAGTAACGAAATTCATTAAAAGATGGCACTATTAACTGTAAAAAATTAATAAGAAACTATTTTTTATGCTAACACTTATTTGCAGCACAACGTAAGGGTTGTTTGTATTCGGAACTAACTGGCATCCATGTAAAAAGTTCAGTTGAAATGGACATGCAGCTGAAAACATTGCTTTATATTTTATAGCATCTCCATATTTTAAAGAACTTTAAAACTAATTTTAAAAATTTGAAGAAAAATTACTGGAATTACAATATTTAAATTTTTTTTCACCTCCAAATCTATCAAGCATTCGAAATTTATTTGAATGTGTGCATCATTCTTGTATCCCCAGCACATATTGAATTTATGATTTTGCGAAAATAAGGAAATTATTGTGTCACCAAAAGTTAAAACAGAATAATTCAGAGCCACTTTAGTATAATTATGCACCAGTTCACAATAAAAGAGTCATAATTTAAAATTCATTTAAATGTATCCATATTTCCTTTTTAACTCTGTATATAAAACAATAATGAGTTATTAAATGAAAAATCCTTAGAAAGAGAAGCGGAGAGATATACTACTTCATAATATATAAGATTCATTTGCTTCAAAAATTTATGAAGATGGTACAAATAAACATATTTTTCTCCCCAATTTGATAAAAATAGCTAATATCCTACCCTGTTTTGGTTTTAAAGTCATTATCAAGCTTGTTAAAAAAAAAAAAATTTGTGTCCCTTAATGGTCAGCATTGAAATAACTGGCATTACAGCATTCCTTTCCAGTGTGACCTTGACTATAGGACAAACTAACGCTCTTATAAATCTAGATTAAACGATCGCAATGTATATGGTCATCAAGAATTCGATATATCGTCCATTGCCGCACATTCTTGGAGTCTTTGGGCATAAATTTTATTTCGATAGTGCCAAAATTCCTCCCTTCTCTATTACATCCGATAATCTTGATGCCCTCAAATCATGTTTTATTCGTATTAATGCCGATTTCCTTGTTAATGACACAAGATACTCACCAATTCTCCGTAGTGCGCAGAAATGCATTCTGTCTTGATTTGCCTCTCTCTGCCACTGTGATTTTTTTTCACCTATATTTGAACGCTCAAAATAAATCAACATTTTCCATCTTCTATCAGAGATAATTAAGTTGAAAAAAAAGCAAATAATCATTTGCTTTGTGTTTTTAAAGGTAGCAAAAAAATTATCGCAGACACTTTACCGTACTTGTACACTTTTTCACGACTCCAGCTGTAACTATTTAAAATTCATTTATATGCATGCGTGCTCCATTTTACGCCATGTATCCAAACGAATTATCATTTAGTAAGAACAAGTCTATAATCTATTCAGAAATATAACTCAATGGATCATAGTCACTTTTAGACCTAGACACTTTCATGTGGCTAAGCGGTTGATTTAAATTATACGTACTTAAATATTTCAACATGCATAAAATAGAGCGTTCGCCTTCCAATGAGGGGACAGGGTTCAAATCCCAGCGATGACTGGTCGATACGTAAAATATCCTCAGTGGGAGACGGATCATGGGTTAGAGTTCCCTTGCCGTCAGGCTAACCATGGAAGGTTTTCGTGGTTTTAGTCGCCATGCAACTCAAATGCGTGTTAGTTCCATCAAAAAGTCCTCCAAGAAAGGCAAAATTTTTCCCGATTCTTGATCCTGGAGTTCCCTTATCTTCTGGATTGGGTGTAAAATTTCAAGGCTACGGCGCAGAACATTGATAGTCGTAAACCCGAAATTGGTTTGGCTGTTCAACGACGCATATAAAACAAAAATGTAAAATAGAGTATCACCAAAAATAAAAACAAAAACTATACTTCTTACGCTTACAAACCTTTAAGAAATTATATGACTTTTTTATAAAATGTTATTACATATTTACTTTTTTTAAGGTAAAAAGAAAAATTAGTTCTAAAGAAACTCTTCCAATCATTAGTTTACAATGCAGAAAGATTTATGTAACACGAGGGAAAACTGAATCATCTATTTCCTGATATTAAAAACCTCACAATCTTTTAAAAAACCCTTAAAGCACTACTTTTCTTTCATTTTTCATTACTGACAGCATTTCTAAAGAATACCTTCTTTCTCGATTTCCAATGCGACTTGAGAAATTTGATACTGATAAAAGGAATTTGAGCTTAAATTATGTAAAAATTCGCCGTTTTTATCTGTCGCTGCAACGTTAATTGGAATCATTAACCACTGAGTTGAAAGTGGCTGCAATGTTCTTGGGAGAAGCTAGTTCAAAAACTTTTGGAGCAATTAATAATTAGCGAGAAAAATGGTTTTACTTTTTCGAGCCCAGTCCCATGGGGGAATTTTTTATGCTGATTTTTTTTATTTTTTGTCTTTCGATGAGTTTCGGTTATTAGTGACTAACAAGCACCGTGGGGATGAAATGATGTATTTGCAGATCAATCATCACTAAAAGCCTTTCAACCTTTACATATTATATGGCAAACTTGGAGATAAAAGCTCTCTTCCTTCGCCATCTTGAATTTTAGTGTTAAGTTTTTTATTTTTGTTTTTCGCTTTTTTTTTTTTTTTTTTTTTTTTTTTTTTTTTTTTCGTTCTTAATTCTTATTTTTTAGAGACTCAGTTCTCGTATTGTGTACCTATTACTGTTTAAAGTTTGAAACAGTTATATATGGCAGTTAGGTTAAGTCGTGTTCATTTCATCCAGCGCCATCTGTGATTATTAGAGACTAAAATGAAAATGGCGCAAAGTGTCAATATGAAAAGAATCTTGAAAAAAATAAAATGCGATTGAGAATTTTTTTTTTAAAGTAAAAATATATATATTTTTTTTTTAAATTGAAGTAATCATTGATTTTGAAGCTTAGAGCGTAAAATCTCTCTTTTTTCGCCATCTTGAATTTTAGTGCTAAATTTTTTTTATCATCGTTTTTTTTTGTTGTTGTTGTTGTTTTTTTGTGTATGTGTTTCATTCTTAATGCTAATTTTTCACAGACTCATTCCTCTAATTGTATATCTGCTATAGTTCAAACAATTATTTATGGCTGTTAAGTCGCGTTCATTTTATCCATTATTCTCAGTACTATAATTATTAAAATAGCTCAAAACGTCGATTTGAAAGGAAATTGAGGAAATAAAATGTATCTGTGACTTAATATTTTTTTTAAAAAAATAAAATATTAAAAGTAATGAAAAGTATTCATTGATTTTGAAATTTAGAGCGTAAGAGCTCACTTCTTTCGCCATCTTGAATTTTTATATTGAATTTTTCATTTCCGCTTTTTTGGCGTTTTTTGTTCTTAATGCTTTTACTTAGGAGACTCAGTCCCCTTGTATTTATTTATTACACATATTTATTATATTCATTACTGTTTAAAGTTTGAAATATTATTCATGTCTGTTAGGTTAATTTGAGTCTATTTTCATCCAGCGCCCTCTGTGCTAATTATGAAAATGGCGCAAACCGCTTAGATGGAAAAACCTTTGAGAAAATCAGATTTGTGTGCAACTTAATTATTTTTTAAGTAAAATTATTTTTTTAAAAATATTGATAATTGATAATTTTTAGATAGACTGCGAAATCTTATCAAATTTACGTTTTTCGTTAAAAAAAAAAAAATTAAGTTATTTGACCGTTTTGAAGCCCAGATAATTCTTTACGGCAAGATGGTATGTATAATTTAAAAGTATATTCTTGTCTTAAGTACAAAGCACTTAAAAATGAGGTATTCTAAATTTTTCTTGGCGAAAAAGTTTAGAAAAAACATCGTGTAGGCTCTACCTTCATTACCTAAACTTTAATGACTAAATCTTTTTAATTATTTCAGACCAAATGAAACAATGTTTACTCTTCGTGTCGATTTTAAGTACTTCAGTGAATTAAATGAGAAGGACGCAATATGTCCATTGAGTTATACAACGATAAAAGTAGTAAATAATCATGTATCAGTCTTGTTAGATAGTGGAATTCAAATTTCAATCATAAATGAAAAATATAAGAATTTAACCAACCATAAGGTAATATTCAGTTAATTTCGATCTTTGATAATAAAGTCACAGCGTCGTAGTATAAGTGCACATTCCGTTGCGTTGCGATCAAAACTGTCAAAGCCGATTAAACTTTTGTCGCCCTGACGTCAGAATTGAAAGACCAAGCTTTACTCTCACCTCAGATTCTGCATTTATTGCGTGACATTTTAGAAAGAGGAGGAAAGATTTAATAATGAATTATCCAGAGAAAATCCGATGTTTGGATTTATGCGTGATTTGTTTTCGAAAGAACATACATTCAAAATAGGAATTAAGAACGATATTTTGTGGGAAAAACGTGAAGAGATATTTAATGACGCAATAAGTAATAATCAACCATTATTTAACGAAAATATCTCTGAAACTGAAAAATTAATTGTCGAGCAACAGAAGTGCCAAACTTTAAAAGAAGTGTGGAAATTAGTCAATTTTAACGAGTTATTATTTCAAAAGACAGGTCATTGTATGTTGTATTGTATTGTATTGTATTGTATTATATTGTGTTGTGTTGTGCTGAGCTGTGTTGTGTTGTATTGCGTGGTGTTTGTTGTGTTGTGTTGACATGTTTAGAATTAAAAAATATCGTCAAGTACACCAAATTACCAAATACCAATCATTAGTTTGATCCTAAAAATTAAATATAGATAAATAAAAGCATATTTAGTATTTTTCCTTTTGATCTACACTCCACTGCTAGTCTGAGTATTTGTAATAGTTTGAAAAAAAATCAATATATTGTTAATACACTACGCATAAATAAGAAAAAGGAATATATTTTTTTATATTTATTTTAAGAGGTTTCGACAAAAATTATCGTTATTTTTTTCATTTTATTTGGTAAAAAGTCAATTGCAAACGGTTCCCAAAATTCTACCATCCTTCCATAAAACGGCACTTATTTTCAATATTTTTACCCCCTCTCCTCCTCTACTTTGCCACAAAGTCAAAAACATAGTAAGTTCTAGCAAGTTCAAAATCGAAACAAATGTCATACGTCTGTCTTAATTCAAATTTTGTTTTGAAACTTGAACTATCTGTTTTAATTATGTTCGTAAGCATAACAATGATAAAGAATGGATTAGTGCTTATTTTAAAGAAAAAATATCTAAAACAAATAATAAAAAATTTTTGATCTGTGATTTTAATAGGTTTTATTTTAACCAATTATGTGTGATGTCACATTTCCAGTAGCCCCTTCTTTCCCAATTGTGACAAAATTGTCACAATTTCACAAACTCTCTTCCCTTCAGGCGTGGCGTTATAGGCCTTAGACGAGATTTTTTCTAAAAATAAAAATTTATACAAACTATTTTAGTAATCTTGCAAAGGAAGCTGAAAAATTTTATTACTATAAAGATTAGCTCTGTATTTCATAGTTTATGCTACATTGAAGAAAAGCAGTTATTTTCAACTCAAAAAGTATTTTGATGTTCAAAACCCGCTTCCGCGAGAGAAAAAAGAACGAAAATTCTTTTTAAAAAAATACCATAGCGAAAATTTTTTGTGCAAATCTTTATTTTTAATTTTTGTTTCTGAATAAAAATTTCAAGACACTGTTTTTGTAATTTAACTGCTTCCTTAAATGTTTCCAAACAATTAAAATCAGCTTCTCAGAGAAAGAAGGTTTGAAACTTATAGAAAACAGTAAGTGAAATGATAGAAGCACTGCGCCATCTACTGTACGCGATTAAAAACATTATTTCGATAATTTCTCATCGTCGAAAATTTAGAAAAATTTGATTTTAAATTAACATAATGGGAAAAACCATGCGGTTTCTTGCAATAATTGAAAAATATAAACCAAAATCAAGATAAGGAAGCAAAATCAAGCATTATTTTGCGAACATATTTTATAAACGTATGTGATCATTTTAGAACTAGATCCGTAAATAATTATTGCCTGAACTTAGGCTTTGATTCGACGAAGAATAGGTTCAATATATTTTTGCACATTTATACAGTTATTTCATGTTTTAAAACATTTGCATTTGTGCCAAATTCTTATAATAATTGGGCTTTTTTTTGCTATAATTTAAAGTTCTAATGGAAATTTAGAATTCCTTATTTTTAAAAAAAATTTTATTAATATATGACCATTTATATGCCCTATAATCATATTAGTATTATGATTATAGAGCATACTATTGTAAAGACTTCTTATTGAACTAACTGTAACCTGGATAAAAGCTTCGATACATATTTTTTAGTATATGTAGTTCTTATTTTAGGTTTTAACAGGAAACTAGTGCAAAGAAAAATCTTCTAATATTATTTACTTTTTTACCTGAACAGTATAAAACTTTTAACAATACTTTTTATAGTAAATAATTTTTAACAATAACCTTAACAGCAAAATAGCTTGGGCCTTCATTGGACCATGATTCAATTAGGGTAAAAAAAGACTGATTAACCTAATATTTTATATCCATTATTCAACAAACATCGGCCCTATGTCGAATTTTCCAATTCACTCGGTATTTTACAGGCACTTTTTAACCAATAATGGCCCTATATAGAATTGTTATTATCTAATATTAAAAGTCATTCTAGGACCAATATTAAAAAGTCTAGACATCTTAATGTTGGTCCCTCAGTGTATGTTCTCATAGGACCTGTCAGACTATGAATTTCAATGAACAAGGTTCGAGTAAGAGTCGAGATCGCGAGTTCGAAAATCCTCTGAAAGAGGGAGTTCGAACATTTAAAAATAATTTAACGACAGAATTTGCATAGCATTAATTTTGAGTGTGTAAGTACCCTCATTATGCAACTGTTATTTTGCATATATATGTAGGATAAAGGGGGTGAAGCGAGGGTTTCTCAAAAATAAAGAAGCTGTGCTAAACTTAATAAAAATATATATTAACAATAATAGGCAAGTAAGCTACAATTTCTGCTGGCGTCCTTCTCGAGCCAGTCATTTCAACTACATGGTGTAACTGTAAACGAACAAAAGAATGTAGACGTATGTCTATTAATGTCCTTGATATCATCACGTGATAGGATGAATGCTTCGTGGATCGGATCTGTATTCCACATATATATAACAAATCAAGATTGGATTTGGAGTTTGTTTCTTTTGATTTTCATGACTGTATGTATTGAATTCGTTACCTCATGTTATGAAGAGGATTGTTTTTCTTTTATGATGTTTAAGTTTAGTTATGATTTTTCTTGCTTAATGAAAGTTCTGATTAGTTCAAAGATGACTTTTTCATTATGCTTGCTAAGCATTTTCCACAACGCACTGAACTCTGCCAGCAGGACCCATATTGAGCCGAGTTTGAACCCAACTGGGGCCGAAGTTAAATTGTTACTATAGGGAATAAAGCATAAACCTTTAAAACAGCATAATGTTTAACAAACTACAGCTGGGAATTCCGTTTTAATTTCTTATTACGCAAATACTATGTTAAAAAAATTTTAGTTCAATAAAAAGTTACAGATATCTCCTAAACATGTACGTTGACTCTTTAAAAATAATTCTTTGCATTTCAAATTATCATTTCCAAGCACAAGTCATTGTTAACTTGAAAACAGAGAGAGATTACTAGTATTACTACCACTGTTCATAAGTAGCCAATACGATAATTTGTAAGGTATTTATGCTTTATAAGTTCCCGGACGAATTCAGGATTGACTCCTTAATAAGCGATAAATAAGCACCCATTTGTCTTTTTTTCTCATTTATTATAATGTGCTTTAATGAATAAACTTATATAGTTCCTAAACACTACGCAAAAAACACTTGACTAACATAGTGTTATTTAATGAAAAAAAATATAAAAACTTTAAGTAACAAATAACACTCACAAGTTTTTTGCTGCATTTATACAAGTACCTGATTTGGCTTCATTCGGGGAATTTCAAACCTGAAATTAGTTTTGCTCCTAAAGATACAGATTTTTTTTTAAATATTCATCCTATTTTTTAAATATTTATGGCATTTCTATCCTATTTTTTGTTGAAATGTACAAGTTTAAAACCGTTATACAATAACAGAGAATCACGTAAATGTTGGGATAAACTTCTAGGGAAGTTAGGGCATGTCATCAGGATTAGAATTACATAGGAACCCATGTCCGGAAACGTTGTCATGCGTGGCTGGAGGTGCTTTTATGACCTGTTCAAAAGCAAACGAAGAAGCTATTCATAACAGGGAAGCATACCTAGCAGCGCATGGGATACAGGTTGCGATACAATTTTAGTCTTATGGCCTGCATTAACCGGCCTAGAAGTTTATCGCAACATCTATGAGACCCCTGTTTCATTTGACGTTTTTAAACAAGTACATTTCGGCAAAAAATAGACTTAAATTTAAATTTAAAAAAATCTGTAGCTTAGAAAGAGAAACGACTGCAGTGTTGAAATTAGCAATGTTTAAAAAGATCCGTTAAAAATTCTCAGGCAACAAAAAATTTTAAAAAAATGTTTCCCAGTGAAATCTGAGCAAAACTAAGAGAGGAATAGCTCTCTAAAGTCGAAGTACCCCTTTATTTATTTTTATTAATGTCCTAAAAATCTGTACAAAAAATAGAAATCTATCACTCCACTTATTTTTAATAAAGAAGTTAATTCCATCTTCCTTCTTTTTTTTCAAAGAAAAATTTGATAATTCTCTGTATAGCATTTTTTTTAATCAGTTAGATCTAAGAACAAATGCCAACATTTTTTAATATTTAATCGCCTTCTTTTATTGAACTAAAAACTCTAATTAGATTAAAGCATTGGAACTGAAGAGAAAAATAAAAAAAATAGCTATTTTCTCCCTTAAAAACAAATATTCATTCGATATTTAAAATCGCTACAATTTTATTACTTTTGTTTCTCACTTGCCCTAACAAAGAATTACTGAAAAGGAAAACATGGAGGGATAAAAAAAAGAGAAGGAATTGGATTTGAAACAAAACATTTAAATAAATTATTGCGCGAAATCTGTTCATTTTCTTGGAGAACGCACCTGCTCACTAGTTTCTGAATTGCTTTTCCTTGTAAGGCATGTAATGTAGTAGGAAATCTAAGAAAAACATGATCATTATCTTGTATTGAGCTTGTTTAACGCTTATCCAAAAAAGAGTAAAATAAATCAAATACTTAGGCAATCGAATTTCTTTTGATTCTAATGTGTTTAAACAAGTAACTTTATTCGAAGTTATTTATTTAATTCCTTTAAGAATATGAAATTTAGCAGAATTGTTAAAGGAATGAATAGAAGCTATTGAGTTTCAGCTCTTATTAATATTCAGATTCTGGGTAAACCATTTATAGAGTTATTTGTTTAAAAATGGTTGGTTTTAATTGTTCTATTTTTTAAATGAATCCGTGAATAATATATCCGTGAATAATATTTTTTTTCTAAAATGACAACTAAAAGTAATTAAATTTTAATCGTTAATTTATAATTAATTATGGGTAGAGTCATATCGACCATCAGTGGTGGATCCAGGGGGGGTTGTAGGGGTCATGTCCCCCCCCCCAAATTGAAAAAAAAATTTTAAATAATAATTTTTTTTAATAGTTTGCAAAAGAAATAAAATATTTTAATAATTATTTAAGGGGACATAAGGGGGAATCTAAGTCTATGCCCCCCTCCCCAGGAAAAATTTCCAGATCCGCCCCTGTCGACCATGTCTACCTTCATCTATGAAAAGGTACCCCACTATAGAATAGAGTTAACATGTCTTATACACTAGCGAATTGAAATTATATTTTTGTAGTGGTAGACACACTACATTAGTGATTGATAAATAAAAGAAACAGTTTTTACACAAAAAATTAAAGCTGGTTTTAAGATAAACATTTCAAATATATCGGCACTTTCCTGGGTAGAATATGACTTTTTCCCGGGACCGATTTAATAGAATCTCTGACATTTGTTTCGCAGCTTACAGAAGAGAAAAATTACAGCAGAACTTATGATAAACCCTTCAAATTTATTGGAACTTTCCTGGGTAGAAGATGACATACATATAAATTTTTTCGCAGTTTACAGAAAAGAAAAATCACAGTTTGTTTTAAGATAAACCCTTCAGATATATTGAAACTATTTTTTGCAGAACATGACTTCTGCTTCAATAAAATTGGAGTTTCGCTTAAATTGTTTTCGTAGTTTACAAGAGACAAACATCACAATTGAACCTAAGAAAGACCCTTCAGATATAATAGAACTTTCCTGGGTAGACTATGACTTCCTATTCTATAACTTTCGCTTAAAATACTTTCGCAATTTACTGAAGAAAAAAATCGCAGTTGAACTTACAATAACTTTTTATTTAATTTTTATCTCCAAATAACGAAAAGAATGTGTCCGGAAAATATTATTACTTTTTTAAGAAACACGGCAAAGAAGCTATCTTAAATTGATGAGCTGTTTCATTACAAAACTGGAAAGATAGTTTGAAGACATATTGTATTTGTAACTATCCAGTCTCAAACGATTACATAAGCGAACTACAATTGAAGTTCTTTATTTAATTTTTTAATTATTTATTCTGAAAACAATTTGAGAAAACTTTGGCGTTCATAAGCTGTTTTTGCGAGAAAGATGAAACTTATATTTTAAAGCCATGTTACAAAATCATTTATCAGCATACTGGCAGTTTCTTTTTGACGAAAAAGTTAATTTATATACTATGCAGAAATATAAAAATATTCTTATTTGCTGTGTGATTGCAGAAGTTCCTTTTTTTTCTTCTATTGCAGTATATTGCAACAGATTAAAAAAGTAAGGAAGATTTCATTGAAAAATTTAAAATCAAAAATGTTAAACGGAACGAAAACTTGTGTCTGTTCATGAGTTTTGCGTACCGTACATAAGAATAATTTTTGGCTTGATCGTAGTAGACGTTACACGGTGAATTTGGCGATGTTCGGTAGAGCGATGACGTTTGAAATCTGTAGTAGATTTGGCGAGATTTGGTGGATTATTGCTTTTTAGCCATTTCACATTTACATTTTAAAATTTGCGGTGCCATTTTTAGCACCATTTCGGCATTGGCAAAATTTTCAAAATTACGCCAAGCGTATAACGTATACTGGGATTTAACCTTATTTTGTAATGTATTTGACAAAAAATCCTTATTTTTCAGGTTTTTCTCCTCAAGTTAATCTTTTGTACTTCAAGTAGACATTTCTATGCTCTAAAGAAGAAAATAAGTATAAAAGTTCTTCCTCAATGTAAGTTGCTATTTTCAGTTTTGTTTTTAATTATTTAAACTTCATAATCATTCATTATTATTAAGGATATAGTCAGGGCCTGATTATCACCTAGGCCCAATGGGCATTAGCCTAAGGCCCACAATTTCAGAGGGGCCTCAAAAATTAGTAAAAAGTCTTGAATATTACTATTACTGAAGGAAATAGTTTTTCTCAAAAAGTGCAATTTTTTTTCCAATTTTCTTTATATCATGATGCAATAAAACTCACATGAACATTGCACTAATCAAATTCGAAAATACAGCTGAATTTTAACTGGTACAATTTTTAGGCAAACGGCTTAATCGAATGTAACAAGAATGCTCATTCGCAAAGTCTCTTATAAATGATTAGTGTCAACAAGAGCTCTAAGCTTATTCTTAACAAATATATAAAACTGTAAAACAGAGAGTAACAATCTTTGATGCTAATGTTTTAAACTGATTTACACACTTCTACAAATAAAAATTTTGATTTTCTTGATAGTTTTGGAGTGATAAAACCTAATTATCAATTTGGTTGGACAAAGAGAAAGAAAAAAGCTTTAAATGATGAAACCAACAAAAAAATGAGAAATTCTTTATCAAAATCTTTCTCTGTTGATAAAGTAGAGTCATCTGCTCCCGATGAAGCTGCTCTCATTGAGAGTTAGATTAAATTTTTTGTTTGAGAGTTTTAATTGAATTCATTCAGAGTTTTAAATGTATCAATATTTTGATTGTAACATTTTCATTGTTCAATAAATCCTCAATTGTCTGCTTGCAAAATTTCTTAAAATTGTCTTGAATCATGCAGTTCAATAAATTATTTTTCATTGTTAGGACTATTCATCAGTAATTTAATTTCAAAATAATTTGTTAGGGGCCCAGAAAATTTGGTCAGCCTTGGGGCTGAATTCGTCTTGATCTGTCTCTGGATTTAGTAATATCAAAGATTCGTATTACAATAATAATACAAATTTCTAATAGCGTAGAAAGGAAAATAATTCAGAAATTTAAGTTCTACTATAGATTTAAATACAAATTAATTGAGTTTGAAAATAAAATAAAAACCTTTTTTTTTCAATCCAATTTGAATAAAATCAGATTTTATTTTAAATATTGACGGCTTATTTTATATTAAATAATTTTCAATAAATATAATAATTTTCAATAATTTTCAAATAAAATTTGATTATAACTGTTATATGTATTGACATTATATTATTTCTATATCAATATTGCTGTTATACGTATTGAGTTTTATATTAATATATTAATTTATATTGAGTTTTATATCAATATATTAATATGTATTGAGTTTTATACAAACAATTGTGTTTTATATCCTATTTTAATATTTTACTTTTATCCAAAACATTTTAAAAATATCATATTTCAGTGAAAGATCTTATATTTAGACAAAAGAAACTTAAAAATCAGTTACCAGAAAATTTTGAATGCAATTTTTTTAAAATTCATTAAAGTATAGATTTATCTAAAATAAGCCTCTTGTTTACATCAAACCTCGAGTAATATTAAACGCAGATTTAAAAGCAAATAAAATGAAAAATATTGAAAGTGAAAGTCATATTTTGATATTCAGTAATTAGTATTTAGCTTATTAATTATTCATGCGAAAAGGATATATTATTCATGGAAAAGTAATAAACTAGAAGGTTTCGAATTCTCAGTGGATTTCAATGCATTGAGTATGGAAATATGATATACCTCGTTCTAATAATCAACAATTTTCATCTTTATTCCCATGATATTACAAGAAGTGGAATGGATGTGACAACTTCAAACTAAGAAAACGGTAAACAAACAATTCTAAATATGCAATACGGTGCAATTCTGTAAACATTTGTAATATATATGTTAAAGTTCGCTTTCACAGTAAGAAAATTCCTCCGACATTCTAGCAACATTCATGATTTTAAATCATATTCCTGAAGAAAAAAAGAAAATTACTGAATTTTAGTTTTTTTTTTTTTTTTTCATGAAACTAGTGGGCTGCTCCCCCTGCTCGCTAACGCTCGCCAACCCCCGAAAATTGCTACGCAATCTTATATGGTTTGCTTCGCAAACCAAGCTCACTTCGCTCGCTACTAACTTAGGTACATTGCAAATGCACAAAATTTTAAGAATTCAAAACGATCATTCAAATCCTTATAACAACTTTTTTTTTATTTACGTCTTTTTAGTAAATACTAAGTCATTAAAATAAATTTGAATTCAAATAAATGACATGTAATTCGTTAAACCTATTAGAAATGTGCTATAGTATAAAATCTTAAGATAAAATTTCTAAAACTGATATCTCTTTAAAAAGGTTAAAATTCTGGCTATAATTAAGTCTATTAAAAATTGAAATAAGTGAATTGCAATGGAAAAACATGCATAAACAAAACATTGAATTTTGGAAGAAATCTCATTTGGTAAGATTGCTCTCTCTTGTCAAAAAATACAAAATAAACTGACCTCAAATAAAACTCACAGGACTTCGAATCAAATAATTATGGAAACTACTATCACGTTTAATATAAAAGGAAGATTTATTAACTAAACAATAAAATTACAGCATCGCAGCTCCAAAAAACAAATCTCAGACTCACTCAAAAAAACAATTTACATTCTAATTAGTCACCATAGCAACAACAAAACTCTTCTCGTTACCATCTATAAACTGATATATAATAAATAAATTATTTAACAAGAAATACGATACGCATAAGCACATAATATTTTACACTCTGGTTATTTCCGTTTCCGTTTTTAAAAGAGCTACATGTTGAGCCACCTCATCTAGATTTGGCATGTGACATTTTTAGCGGCAATCATTGGTCGATTTTCTAGCTTTGCCATTCGGGGAGTTATAATGAGGAGTTTTTTTTTGTCGCCGTGTAAGAGAAATATATATATAGATGTTTACTTAAAATTTGCAACTCATATATTGAAGTTCATGTTCATTGTTAGAAAATTTCTCCGACATTCATTGTTTCCAACAACATTCACGATTTTCCATCAAATTCCTGAAAGAAAAGAAAAATGAAAATTCCTGGATTTTCCTTTTTTTTCGGCAACAGAACTTTATAATTTTTATACGGGAAGGTTGCTATTATTAGACGTTGAGCCACCGCCTCTGTTTCTTGTTGTTATTCGTACCAAGCACTCCCTGTTGAGTATTTAATATATTTTATTAATGTCTTAATATCTCCATCTTGACCTTGAGTTAATTCACGTTCCTTACGCTTTCCTCTAACCACCCAACCATACAACAGTTAAAGGGTTCAACTTCCATTCATTAGCGTGTAGTACAGTTCTTTGCTTTTGAACGTGATGCCAATCTAATAGTTTTAATGCATTGGATACTCCTTCATGATGATTACAATTATCGCTTTAGACAGTTTAGCACCTTTCTCAGTGCATTACGAATATTAGAAAGACCATTAGGGATGCTTTTGTCTAAACGTCATTTACCGATAAAATGTTTCCCCCACATAAACTATAATTTTCAATCCTTAAACAGCACTTTTTTACCTCTTCTTTTACAAAAATTCTAAAAATGTATAATAAAATTAATAATTCTGCAAGATCTTGTATATTCCCTCTTAATCGTATTATTCTTGTTACATTTTTTTAACTTAACGAACACAAAGTAATGTTTCCAACTAAAGTAATGATTATTCTAAAATATTGTCACTACTTATTTCATAATTACTTCTTCAACGAACTAAATAAACCATGCTGAAATAAACTAAGCAAACTTTTACCTAAAAGATTTAAAAGTTGGACTAAACAGCATTATTATTTTGAATTGTTTTCCATTCTTTAAAATTAACCACAGTTCCTACCACTGTCTAGAATTATACAATGTTAATTAGAATAATTATCCTCAGTAAGACCGATTTAACAGTTCCAGAACAGTTTATAATGCTTAGTAACTACTTCTTGGTGAAAGGGAAAACTAATAAATAGAAAAATAAACTGATTTTTTAATAATTTAAGCTAATTTTTTGTTTTGATCGAACTCAATAATGATTCGTAAGATTTTGATTTTTAGAAAAATTCCGACATAAAACACTAATTTTCAATCCTTAATATGTACATTTTCACCTCTTCTATAATAAAAACAAATATATCTTTTACAAAACTTCTAAAAATATATAGTAAGAATGATGATAATGCAACATCTTGTTAATTCCATTTTATAGAATCCTATTATTCTTTTCTGCTTTTTTGACTTACCGAACACAAAGTAAACTTTTCAACAAAAGCGACGCTTTTTTCTAAAATCTTGGTATTACTTATTTTATAAATAATTCTTCGATAAACTAAATGAACCGTACTGAAATAAACTACAAGCTGAAGTGGTTTAAAATTTTAACTTA
The DNA here is from genome assembly GCF_043381705.1 of Parasteatoda tepidariorum. Lineage (NCBI taxonomy): Eukaryota > Metazoa > Arthropoda > Arachnida > Araneae > Theridiidae > Parasteatoda > Parasteatoda tepidariorum. Next base: position 11,633,282 of record NC_092210.1, read on the forward strand.
ACGCTATTATTCTCTTAAATTGCTTCGATTACTTTCTTTCTTCTTAAAAATAAACGAGAGTTTTATTGCCCTCCAGATGTAGACGCATTATGGTGTTAATTGGAATCATTATCTTTAGTGAAACATGGGTTTAACAGCTCTAGAACAGTTTCAAAATGCAGTAAAAAAATGCAATATATTTAGAAACTAATTACTTTTACTTTAAAAGAAATCTATATTATGTTTTCTTTCTATGAGGCGTAATTTATTTCTTTTAGTTGAAAAAGTAGTATATATAATTCTTAATTTTGATAAACGAAAACTAGCGATAATACGGACATTGAACATTTTTAAGGCGATTAAAGTAAAAAAAAAATCGATTTTCAGAAACAGTAAAGATTTATAATTATTATTTGAAAAGAAAAGACTTCATGCAATAAGCAGAAACTTGTTTGTATATCGTTTCCTCATGATGTTTGGTGTTGAAATACTAAATATGTATTAACGTAACATTGTATATGTTTTATAATACCATATATATGATTTTTATTCTTATTGTTATCATTCAAGATGGCAACGTTAAATAATCGTCTCTACGTAAATGAGGTAAAGGCATTGTTTTTAATGTATTTTATCACGCTGAATTCAACAAAAATCTCGAGTGGATACCTAAACCAATTTACGAGTCTAAATATGCCATCTAGACAACTGAGGTATACCCTTTTACTGTCTCTTTTTAGGTCCAATAAATAGTAATTAAAAGAAATAGTAATTAAGAAATAAGGATTTTATTTATGATAGATTATGAGGATGATTATGAGGATATTATTTATAAATTATAATTTTTTATTTTTACTCCTCAACACATAAAATCTATATTATATCTAACCTATAAGATCTATTTATTTAATTTCTATTTTATTGGATATAGCGTAAAAAAATACATAAAAAGCAATTTCGCATTTGTAGATAAAAACAATGTCAGACGTGTAAATAGGTATAAGTACAAAATTTTATCTTTGATACAAAAGAAAATTTCTTTAACCTTTAATCTATTAGCACGATCAACATAGTTTTTATTTCATTCTATTCAGCACTAAAAGAAAATGCATAGTAAATAGGCCTTTATTTACCTAGATTGCACCCATAATGATCCTGGTATATATTGTAATGCTGAATTTCATGCGATTAAACTCAAGTTGAACTCAGATCAAACTCAATAGTTATTAAGCTTCATATGCTCTATCTTGGCAACGGAGGTAATGTTACCTATGTTGCGCGCTTTACAATGGAAAGGATATTTTTCTTCAAATTAATGGAATACCACAAGGATCTAATTATTCATCTCTCTTAGCTAACTTATTTTTGCATTATTATGAAAAAAATTATACTCTTAGTATTAAATTTGTTCTTAGATATATTGATGACTTAATTATCTTTAATTTCCAAGATTTTACTATTTTATTGAGTGATATATACCCTGAGGAATTAATCTTACTTCGTAATCATGATGATAATATTAATTTCAATTTTTAGGATTTGGGTATTATAAAAGTTGAAAATATCTAATAATTAAAATAAAATGTTGATTTACACGATAAAAGAAATGATTTTAATTTTAATATTAATAAACTAATTACTTGGAATTCTAATGTTTCTAGGAGCATCTATTTAAAT
>NC_092210.1:11637415-11659804 GCF_043381705.1 Parasteatoda tepidariorum
ATATATATATATATATATATATATATTATGGAAAAAGTGTGGTTAAATATTGTGTCATTTTTATGAGATTTTGCTTAAAAGAATGGATCTAAGAGTAGTAAAGGGAATTATAATTGTTCCGTAGAAGTCATTAACATTGATCTTGACTTTCGCTTCTTACTTTTACATGCTTTTAACTAATTAAAAAAATTAATAATAAAAAGTTGAAAAATGAATTATAAATTATAAAAAAAATCATAAATTATGAAAAAATTAATTATAACCTATAAAAAAATGTTTATGATTAAAAAAAATTGTAAATTATGAAAAATTAATTTCAAATTATAAAAAAATTAGTTATAAGTATTTTAGTTTACGCACTTATACATTTTTAAACATTATACATACATTATTAAGTCATAGAAATGCAATAAGTAAAAGAGCTAAAAACGATAATAAGTGTCAATAATAAGTAAAAGAGCTAAAAACGACAGAAATATTATTTAAATTGTTATATACAATTTCGGAAGTCAAATGATTAACGTTAAAAAGTTACAGCAGTGAAAGTGAGAAATTTTATCTAGAAAACGTTCAAAATCATATTTGTTGCAAATATCTATTCCAACGAAAAATGCTTGGCTTATATTATTGGATGTTTTTTCTTTTGATTGGTTGTCAAGTATTATTACATATCTTCCGGACATTTCTGACAAATATCTGAAATGTAACATGAGAAATAGGTTTATTCAGGAAGAATTTAGCCTTTTTCATTGGATAAAGCACGTATTTGATTGCTTTTGATACACCATCAAAGGCTCTCCTAGGTTGAATTTTGTTAGTTGCTTACAGTTTTTAACACCAGAAACACCAATGTCTTAACACCAATACCATAAACAAAATTGCTATAAGGATTTTCATTTTTTTTGTTTTTATATATATATATATATATATATATAAGCAAAGCAAGAAAATGGTCAACCAATGGTCAAAAATGGTCGACCAAAGCAAGAAAAATTATGAAATAATGAAACATGCAACGTCAATACCAAAAACGCTGAGTGTGAATGTCTTTTTTAGATTTAATTTTTTTTAGTTAATTGTTTTGGATGTACTTAGAGAGCTTAATGAAAGAATTTTTGTTTAATTATCTGTTCTATTTTCCAAGCGGTCTAAATCACATCTTTAATTAAATCATTGACGATTCTGCTAGTTTAGACTTAGACCAATCGCCCAACTCTCTGACATAATTTAATTTCTAAATTATAATGTGAGCAAAAAACTTCGTAAGGAAGTTAATACCGCTACTAATGTAAAGCGTTTTATTTTTCGTGATTAAACTATGATATCGTGTGAAACAGCAAGTTTTTTACTTCCAATGAATATAATATTCGCAAGTTCGCCTTAGTTAACGGCACTGTAGCTCAAAAGGAATTATAGCACGGATAATTATGGCTCGAATTAAATTACAGTACTGTAAATTATAACACTAATTAACAAACAGTAAGGTTATCTATCACACGAATTAAATTATAATTCAGTTAATTATCACGTGAATTTAAATTTTGGTACAAAATATTTAAACTAACGTCTTAGAAAATTATACTTAGCAATATTTATAGATCAAGGCTAATAATTAAGTTGAAATATACAACGATTGTTTTTAATTTCTAATTATTTATTTTTCTTCTGTTATTATTATTTTGGACAATTCGCATACTACTTCAAATTCGCAAAATAACTCATTTACAAAATTTAATTAAAAAAAATTTTTTGAAAGTTTATAGGGATAATTAAAGCACTTTTTAATAAATGATTATTAAATATGTGTCTTAAACTACATTTAAAATTAAACTTCACTTTTTTTTAAAAAAATATTGTCAAAAATAAGATTTAAAACAAGCATTTTTGCTAAAATATACAACGCTATAAAAAATATGTCTGATAATTTCAATTTCTTAGTGTATTCACATAGTGTGTATTCTTTACATTTTTTTTTATCAGCTCAGACTTATTTCGTAATCTAACTGTGATCAAAATTATTCTGCGTTAACGTTGTACGCCTTAAGGAGCCAGAAATAGGACACCGGAAACGTTTACTAGTATAAAATTATAGTTCCAAATAAGTTCGAAATACTAACAGGTTAAGTTTTTCCGCTCATTTTTCTTTTGCTGTTCTTAAACACAGAACTTTTTACTTCTATTGTAAATAATTACGTCATACATTTTATTTGGAATGCTAGAGCCATTTTTTTAGACACTTAAGTATTTTTCTGCAAACGTTTTTGCTATAGTTATCTATTTCAGTCTAGACTATAGATCTTTTTCTTCATTTTTTTCCATGACCACTTCCCTGGAGAGAAAGAGATTTTCTTAGGACTGTAATTTGTCAGAGATCTCGCGAAAAGAATTTTCTTTAAGTTTCTATTACACGTTTTAAATTACAACGAACTTTTTTTCTCGTTTAGATTCGCTACGAAATTCATTTGAAAGCTGCTTTCTGCTAAAAAGAATTTATTTGTTTCCTGAAACAAAGATGTGCTAACTTTCTTGGAAGGAAAATTTTGTTTATTTTAACTAAAAATGAATTCGTTTTGAATAATGTGAAGGAAAAACATTCCAAGGAATTGGTGACATAAAGTCATATAATCGCAGAATAATTCTATTTTAGACTCACCAACTAAAATTATTTAAAAGTTGTTTTTAATAAAAGTGATTTTTTTGTTGCCTGAAATGAAGTGTTTTTCTTTTTAAAAAAATTTGTAAGTTTTTATTTCTCCAAACGAGAACTTAATTTATTTTAGTTAAAAAAATAATTCGTAATTGATTTTTTTTAATGCAATTAATTGATGACATAAATTGGTATAGGAGCAGAATATTGTTTGAAATTTTGCGTATTTAAAGCTAACGCTTCAATGAACAATTAAAATTTTACATATTATTTATTTCTGTTTTATATAATTATATTTATTTTTGCTTTATATTCAAATTTATCTTGGAGAAGCAATGCATTTGTGCTAATAACATCCATATATTGATCTGATCTGAAATCATCGAGTAAAGATGCTGCAATACTAATACACTAGAAAGTCTCAAATTAGTTTAATCATAAGTTCTCTATCATCTTTTTCATAAGAGGACTTTTTATGCTACAAAATGCTATATTTACATTCCGGATGATTTTATGAAGAGAAAAAGCCACAGCATTTTTTTTTTAAAAAATGAAAGACATATTTTTATTTAAGATAATGTTACTGTAAAGCGTTTTCAATCTGTTTAACAAATTTCAAGTCTGCTGAGTAAAGGACTTTTAGCATTGTTACAAAATGATGCGTTTTCACAACATTTCGGTCTTTCGTATTCAAAAAACGCCACTGTAACGATTTTGAGGCAAAATCGATATTTTTATTACAGATAATTCTACAGAAAAACGTTTCAAAGTCTGCTGAATAAATGACTTTCAACCTTACTACCGTGTTTATTCAGAAAAAGCATGTTTTTGTGCCTGATTTCGTAACTTGAAATATTATCTGCTCTAATTAATTAGTATATTTGAGGTCACCCCCCTTGAAACAAGAAGATTGAGTCCTAGAACGTGAAGATCCGATCAGAAGATCAAAAGTTATCTAGGATGGCTCGTTTTTTTGGTGCACTGTACAACTAGTGAAGAGTAAAAATTAATTTTTCCACTCACCTGCTCGTCAATGATGCACTTCAGTTTTCCTTCTTCCTATCAATGAACTTCCTATCCAATTGTCAACTTCTCCTTTTTCGACGTTTTCATTTCGTTAACTATTAACCGCGCATGAAGCTAAAACGTAAATATTTGCCTCATATTAGCTCTGAGTATAAACAAAAACCGGAGTCTGAAATGTGTGTTGGTTTTTCACCCTTCCTCAAATATACACAACGTACCGGTTGAATCTCTTTCCTGGTTTTGGAGTTCACCTCAAGAGGAGACAAGTAATTACGAACGAAACAGTTAAGAGGCTCCACCCCATTCTAGTTGGGTATTAAGGTTTACACTGTAAGAACAATGTGAATGTACAACTTTAAAAAAAAAGTAAGAAAAGAAAATTTTAATTTAAGTGATGTTTCTTTAAAAGAAAAAAATATTGTGCATTTGCACGTTGTTCAGTTTAAACTTAAAAATATTACTATTTTAAAATTTGAATTTAATCCTTAAATATTCGTCAAGTTTACATTAAAAGAAACGACTATTGGAACAATGAGATGATTCTACGACATTAAAAAATGTATAAATGAACTTTCATTTTTTAAAATCTGTACATTCTTCAGTTTAATCTTTAATACTATCAGGACATACTATCAGGAAAAATATATACTTTTTAAATTTAAAGAAATTTCCTCTTAAAAAAAATTATGAATCTGCACGTTGTTTAGTTTAATCAAAAATAATACTTAAAGAACAATGTGAATTTAATCGTTATGTCTGTGAGATTTGAATAAAATGCTTGTACTATTAGAGCAAATATTGTGTATGACTTTAAAAAAACTAAAATATTAATTAATGATTTAGAAATTTATTTATTATTTCAAATGCAAATAGTGTTTCCTATTTTAAAGAAACTTCTGTGTCTGCACACGTTGTTCAGTTTTATCTTGAAAATAATGTATTTGTTTTCATATCCAAAACTAAAGAATTTATTTTAATCCTCCATGTGCTTATTATTAAACTTAAAAGATTAAAAAAAAAAAAAATAAGCCCTTTCATTATTATTACAAAAGAAAAAAAAGGAAAAGAAACGTAACGAAATGACGCAATTGGCGTTCCGCCAAAGTTAACTCATGACGCCTCTAGATATTTCCAGTCTAATCTTGCGTCATCACATTTCCACACAACAATTGTTTATGTCTCATGATTAGGCATTTCTTCCTATTGGTTAATTAATCGAAAAGTAACATGTGCAAACACGATCCTATTGGTGAAAAAGCAATTCGTGCTCAAAATTTCCACACGGCACTCTCAGTAATCGTGTGCAATGTTGCACTCATTACCCCACCTTGTGAACGCAGCTCTTTTTAGAGTACTATAAAAGAAAGGGGGTGGAGCATAGGCAGTTAATTAGATTTGATAATCTGTTTTTGTTTGAAGCAATTTTAGAAGCCTTTGGGTGATTTAGTCTACTGAAATAATCCTCCTTATTTGGTAAGTTTTTCCTCTATTTCATTTTAAAATAGTTTGTTAATATATGTCGTTTAAAAAAAAATCGTTTCTTTATTTAAAAAACATTTTAAATACTAAAAAAAAAAAACATTTTAAATTTATTTTTATAACTGTTTTATTGAGTATAAATTTAAAAAAAAAGAAATTTCAAAATTATTCAGTAAAAAAATTTTGTTTTAAGAATTATTATGCTCTAAGATGGAAAATATGTCTTGTATAGTAGTTTAAAAGCGAATCAAGTACATTTTTCTTAATTGTACCGTTCGTAAAGTTTAAAACAGCGCAATGAGGTTTAAACATTTAATCGCTACATAGGAATTGTAAAATAATCTAAATTTCGAAGAATTTTCTACTTTTAAAACTGTTTTATTGTATAAAAATTTTAAAAAAATTTTTTAAATAGATGAGAAAAAATATATACATTATTTCTCTGTTTTTTCATCATTAAATCACCACGAATTAAGCATCTTATGAAACTTTTTTTTTATTTATTTATTTTTGAGTTATTTGCTTATTTTTTATTTATTTGCTTTATGAAAAAAATACATTTGTGTACTTTGATTGATATTGCCTTGTATCTAGTGTAAAAATGATTCAAATATGCATGTCTTACTTGAACTTTGTACAACCCAAAGCTAATCAGATTTTTTTTTTTTTAAATTATTAAATCATGCAAATCAAACAAAAATTCAACTTTAATTTTTTTTTTTAAACTCTTTGTCCAATATCTAATTAATTTTTTAATAAGAATCAGGCAAAAAAATCTTTTAAAAATATCGTCTCCTCCGTTAATATATATTTTTTTTCAGGATTTCTACAAATTTATTCTCACCGGCTAAATTTTATATTCTTAAAATATTTAGATAAAAATTCTATAAAGTATTGTTCAAATGTTTTGCTTTCAGCTATTTAAAATTTGAATAAAATAATTATTTTACTAAAATAAGAATAAATTTCTTAAAACACTCATATCCTTTAAAGCAAAGTAATTTTTAATTTTTTTCCTGATTACTGGAAATTGCTTTTAATTCCATACTCTTAGAAAAGTTTTAATGCAAGTACATAAAGCGCCATCTGTTGAATTCTTAAGGAACAAATCATAGTACTGACAATAAATTATTCACATTTCTGTGAAATATTGCGAATTTTAAAAATGAGAATAGGATGACAAATTCAACAAATCTGAAAACTTCAAGCATTAAGTTCCATTTTATTACCAGCTGAATATTAAATATGTGTTATACATATTTAAAGATCTGCCAAGCTCCTTAGAGAAATTATAATTTGAGTAATGTTTTTTTTATGTTTAAATAAATATTCTTTCTATTTTGGCGCAGTTGATGTCATCANCTTTGTTGGACATTGAGTATACATTCTGCAGAAACTAATTATTTTTTGTTTAATATTTGCTTTTAGTTTCAATATCTGCGATAATCTAATGTAAATAGTAAAAATAACGTAATAAAATGTAAATAGTTTGAAAGTAAACATAAAATGTAAATAAATCTTTTCGCAAATAGCTCAATAAAAAAAAACATTAATACCTAATACTGTTAGGGATTCATTTTTTCCCATATTCTATTTAAATTTATTAGAAAGTGTATTAAAAACATACTTATGATTAAAAAGTGTTATAAAAACCTACTGATGATTAAAAAGTGTATTAAAAAAACTACTTAGTTATCTGCTGCTTGCTTGCCAGATGCAATAAACGAATTGTTTTCAGAAAGATTAATAATAAATCTTTTAAATTTATTTAACCAAATAACAAATGATTTCGACACAGTTAAACAAATTGAATTCGAAACGGTGTAAATTACCATTTTGAGAAAGCAAAAAAAATGACTATTTTTCAACAAGTGATATTACTCTAAATTTTATCATTTATCATCATGCTCCACATTTTTTCAATTTTTTTTTTTTTTTTTTTAATTATTAGTTTGTAAATTTTACATTGATTTTTAAATGAATAAATTATTTCAACTATTTTTTTATAATTACCCAGAATCTTAGTACTAATTTCAATGTTTGAAAGATTAAAAAGAAAAACTAATTATGTACTGTTAATAAAAACTGTTCATATTTTTATTTAATTTTGTAATTAACTTTTTGTATCTAAATCAATATGGAGTGTTAATTACGAGGCAAATATTTCGAAATGCAATCACATTAAACAAGTTACCACATTTAGTAATGATATTTAATGTTGTTGTTTTTTTTTAATTCTTATTTACTTATTATTTTTTTTATCCACCAAACTTCCGAAAATAAAAATACTTAAAAAATCGAAAAAAACATTTAACATTCTGCATAAACCTTATTTATTTGATTGTTTCATATTTTACAATAACAATAAATTATTGAATGAAGCTAGTCGCACAAAGTTTGAAAGCATTATTTATTAATCTGTGCTGGAATCGCTGATTTTTTATTAATGTGATTAAAATAAATACGTGAGTTTTGTTTCAATCAGTTTTGTTCCATCAAAGATATGATTTTGTTTTGCATTTGTTTGGTTATAAATTTTAAAATATTCATGAAAGTTCAAACTATTGTTTTTAAGATCCATGTTTGGCCAGCCATTGCATGTTTTGGTTAATAGTGACATATTATTTGATTACTATTGCCTATTTTTCAAATATATCTTTTGCAATTAAAGTAATTTCACATTTTTTCCTAAATGAAAAATTTTCAGTTTGGAATTCAAATTATATTTTATAGAATATAAACAAATTTGTATAAAATTTTCATTATTTCCATTATAAAATTTCAATTATTTATTATAATTATTTTCGTGAATGGCTTTCAACTTTTAGATAAAAAAAAGAAAACTCATTTTCTGTGTGTAGACATTATGTTAGCGGAATCGTAGGGGAGCAGCGTTGATTACGTATTATCTTCCTGATATCTTAAACTATTGAGAAGTCAGTTTCATGAGTTTTATCAGTTTTTGATTGTATACATGCTCTGTGATTTTTCTGTAATCAGAAGCGATAAGTCTGAATGTCAAATGTAGATAAATATTCAATGTCAGATTCGATTTTGATATACAATTCCTAGAGTGTTCAACTTCTTATCTCAGTGTTTCTGTGTAAAACAAATACGCTTAAAATCTATGATGGCTTTCATTAATTGATTAACGCAATTTACTTGTTTTGCGATATTATCTTATTAAAGTCCTAATAATCAAATTGTTTGAGTATTGTGTAGAATTAATAATTTTTTACCCTTATTTTATATTAAAACTGACGTTTAAAATTTTGCGTTTTTTAGAACCCGTGGAGAATAAGGGAATTAAAGTTATATAACAATACTTAAATTAAATTGTTAAATAAATTATTGAATCATAATCTTTGAAGCTCTTTAATTATTCATTTGTTTTTAGCGCTATTATTCAAATCAGATGAAAATTCGGATGTTTCTTTGAGCTTAAGAACACTTAATTAAAATAAAAGCTTCAATTAACGAAGTAAATTAAAAATAACATTTTAATATATAATGGAATTTAATGAAATTTTTAAACAATAGTGCGAATAATAATTTGCTCAATAAATTAATACAACATTTCTTTGAAAATACTATTTGTTTATTTTAGCTCTGTTATTTTATTTAGACAAAATTTCTCATATCTGCAAGAATGAGAAACATTATTAGGCTTGAGGGAAATATATAATTATGCTATTTTAAAATAAAATTAAAATGAATCAAGATTTAAAATTGAGCTGTACAATAAATCAATTCAATATAATTTTAAAAGTTTTATTAGTTTTTTTCGTGCTATTATTTCAAATATACGAAATTTCAGCTTTTTCTTAATTTTGATTATAAATTGTTTGATAAATTAATGAAATATATTTTTTAAAAGAAAAGTCTTTAAAAGGATTAATTATTCATTTGTTTATATCACTATTATTCAAATCAAAGGGATATTCGAATGTATCTTTAAGCCTAAAAATATTTAGTAAAAAAATTATTATAACAAATTAATAATAACATTTTATAATAAAATAGTATTTTATCATAATTTAATACTAATTTGTTCAATAAATTAATGCAGTATTTTCATTGAAGATACTATTTGTTTGTTTTTCTGAATTAATATTATAAATTGTTTGATAAATTAGTGATATATATTTTTTAAAGAAAGTCTTGGAAAGGATTCATTTGTTTTTAACACTATTTTACGAATCAAACGGAAATTCAGATATGTCTTTGAGCCTTAGAATACTTAGTTAAAGAAGTAATAAAGTAAATTAATAACATTTTTCAATAAAATAGGATTCAATCCAAATTTAAAATTAATTTGCTCAATAAATTAATGCAGCATTTTGTCGAACATTGTTGTATTTGTTTTTCTAAATTTGTATTATTAATTGTTCGATAAATTAATGAAATATATTTTTTAAAAGATTAGTTTTTGTCGATTATTTTGTTTTCTTAAAAGTCAATTCTCAAAGTACATTGCGAAAGCAAAATTTTGAGTGTCGTTTAGAGAATTTTCTATGAACTCCTTTTATCTTACCAAAAAATTTCCAAATTTTAATCAGCAAGCATGAATGAAATAAGAAAACTCAGTTGTCTTGCTTACCTATGTGTTTCGTGTTAACTACTTGATGGTTCAATTATTCAAATAATTGGGAATTCAACTCTTCAATTTATGTTGTTTTAATCTAATTACAACAGAGAAATAAGTTGGTTAGTGACCAAATATCAATAGAGGACTTATAAGCAAATAGCTAACGATCATAAGAAAAAATATTTACTTTTTGTTGATACATATGCAAGCAACGAAACTTATCTACTTTATTATATTAGGTCTCGAAGTTGAAAAAATATTTTTGAATCACCTTTTATATTTTCTTAACGTCACCAACATAATCTTCTTTTTGAAAAAAAAGAAACTATTATGTTATAATATGGTTCTGGATTAGGATATTTTACTTATTTTGCATTCCCTATTAGAAAACGCATGTACTATTTTTTGTTTAGTCCACATTTTTTTCATTTCATTATTTAAGTTTCACATCAGTTACTAGTTAATTCGATGGCCAATAGTACAGTCATAAACTACAATTTTAAATAAATTAAAGAATAAAAAAAAATTTTCTCAATCTTGTATCAAATATTCAACATAGATACATTGCAAAACTAATAATAGCAAAAGCAAAAAAAAAAAAAAAAAAAAAAAAAAAAAAAAAAAAAAAAAAAAAAAAAAGCCAATAGCTAAATTTAAGCAAAAACTTTGTTGGACATTGAGTATGGGGCATGAATAATTAATTGCACTAATAAAAAACATTGTTAGGCATTTCTGGGGTTATTATAATTAAGCTAGCTAAATTATTTATGTAATTTATTTGTAATAATACTTGAAAATAGTTTATATTTTCTTCATAAAGATTCTCTTCACTATTTAGATATTTCTTTGTTTAAAACATAATTATGATTTTAAAAAATACAAGATTGTCTTAGATACATTTATTTTCGTAATTCTGATTAAATACCTATAAAAGTAAATAAAAAATTAACATGAGCCATAGAAAACATTTAGGGAAGTTTAAACTTCAAAAAGTCAAAATTTTACTTCCTTCAAAAATAAATAAATTATGCATTTGCCGTTTCGACGAACAATAATTATCTATCTCTATTACTTTAATTAAGTATATCTATTAATGAGTAAATTATAAATGAACTTAAAAATTTTCAAAAGAAGTTTAATAACTTAATTTTTATGTATTTGTTTCAGACCAAAAAGCTATCATGGAAACAAAAGAAATTCAGCGAAAGGAATGCTGCTGCGGTGGTGACTGTAAATGTTGCACCTCACAATGCTGCGAGGGTAACTCTTGCACCTGTGAAAATGTCTGTCCCTGCTGCAGATGTTGCCAAGCATCTAAGCTAGACAGTGATGAGATGTGTTTGTGCTGCGAAGAAAAAGGATGTAAAAACAAAGCCACATGCGAAAATGATTGCAAATGCAGCGGAAACCAATCCTGCAAAACCTCTAAAGATTGCTCTTGTGGAGATGCCTGTCAAGGCGGCCAAAAGTGTCATTGCAAAGTTGTTGGCGCATCTGGAGATTCTCTTCAATGCTGTGGCTCAGGCACTTGCAAATCCAAAATCGTCTGCGTCTGTGGAGATTCCTGTCAATGCTGTGGTGCAAATACCTGCAAAGTCACGACTGTCTGCGTGTGTGGAAAATCCCGTCAATGCTGCAGTGAAAATACTTGTAAAGCTAAAATCGACTGCGTCTGTGGAGATTCTTGTCAATGCTGTGGTGCGAATGCTTGTAAAGTCAAAACCGACTGCGTCTGTGGAGATTCTTGTCAATGCTGTGGTGCAAATGCTTGTAAAGCCAAAACCGACTGCGTCTGTGGAGATTCTTGTCAATGTTGTGGTGCAAATACCTGCAAAGCTGAAACCGACTGCGTCTGTGGAGATTCTTGTCAATGTTGTGGTGCAAATACCTGCAAAGCTAAAACCGACTGCGTCTGTGGAGATTCCTGTCAATGCTGCGATGCAAATGCATGCAAAGCTAAACCCGACTGCGTCTGTGGAGATTCCTGTCAATGTTGCGATGCAAATGCATGCAAAGCTAAAACGGACTGCGTCTGTGGAGATTCCTGTCAATGCTGTGTTGCAAATAAATGCATAATTAAAACGGACTGCGTTTGTGGAGATTCCTGTCAATGTTGTGGTGCAAATGCCTGCAAAGTCACAACTGTCTGCGTGTGTGGAAAATCCTGTCAATGCTGCAGTGAAAATACTTGTAAAGCTAAAATCGACTGCGTCTGTGGAGATTCTTGTCAATGCTGTGGAGCAAATGCTTGTAAAGCCAAAACCGACTGCGTCTGTGGAGATTCTTGTCAATGCTGTGGTGCAAATACCTGCAAAGCTAAAACCGACTGCGTCTGTGGAGATTCCTGTCAATGTTGCGATGCAAATGCATGCAAAGCTAAAACGGATTGCGTGTGTGGAAATTCCAGTCAATGCTGTGGTGCAAATTCCTGTAAAGTCACAACTGTCTGCGTCTGTGGAAATTCCTGTCAATGCTGCAGCGCAAATACTTGTAAAGCTAAAACCGACTGCGTCTGTGGAGATTCCTGTCAATGCTGCAGTTCAAATGCATGCAAAGTCAAAACTGCATGCGTCTGTGGAGATACATGTCAATGCTGTAGGGCAAATACCTGCAAAATCGAAACTGCCTGCGTGTGTGGAGATTCCTGTCAATGCTGTAGTGCAAATACCTGCAAAGTCAAAACTGCATGCGTCTGTGGAGATACATGTCAATGCTGCAGTGCAAATACATGCAAAGTCAAAACTGCTTGCGTCTGTGGAGATACATGTCAATGCTGTAGTGCAAATACCTGCAAAATCGAAACTGCCTGCGTCTGTGGAAATTCCTGCCAATGCTGTGGTGCAAATACCTGCAAAGTCACAACTGTCTGCGTCTGTGGAGATTCCTGTCAATGCTGCGGTGCAAACACCTGCAAAGTCAAAACTGCCTGCGTCTGTGGAGATACATGTCAATGCTGTGATGCAAATACTTGCAATGATAAAACCGATTGTGTGTGTGGAGATTCCTGTCAATGCTGTAGTGCAAATACCTGCAAAGTCACAACTGTCTGCGACTGTGGAAATTCCTGCCAATGCTGTGGTGCAAATATCTGCAAAATCACAACTGTCTGTGTCTGTAAAAATTCCTGTCAATGCTTCGGAGCAAATGCCTGCAAGGTCACAACTGTCTGTGTCTGTGGAAATTCCTGTAAATGCTGCGGTGCAAATATCTGCAAGGTCACAACTGTCTGCGCCTGCGGAGATTCTTGTCAATGCTCTGGCGAAAGCTCCTGTAAAGCTAAAACTGCCCATTCCTGTGGAGATTCCTGTAAATACAGTGGCAATAGCTCCTGTAAAGTTAAAACCGCCTGCGCCTGTGGAGATTCATGCAAATGCTGTGAAACAAGCTCCTGCAAAGCTAATACTGCCTGTGTCTGCGGAGATTCTTGTCAATGTTGCGGAACAACATGCTGCAAAGCTAAATCTGAGTGCGTCTGTGGAGATTCGTGCCAATGCTGTGGTGCAGATTTCTGCAAAACCAAAACAGACTGTGTGTGTGGTGATGCCTGTCAGTGCTGCGGTGAAAATACCTGCAAAGCCAAAACTGACTGCGTCTGTGGAGATTCTTGTCAATGTTGTGAGAAAAATACCTGCAAGGCCAAAATAACTTGCGTCTGTGGAGATTCCTGCCAATGCTGCAATTTAAGTTCCTGCAAAACTAAAGCTGGCTGTGTGTGTGGTGATTCATGTCAATGTTGTGGATCAAACAGCTGCAACACAAAATCCGTCTGCGTCTGCGGAGATTCATGCCAATGCTGCTCCCTAAGCACATGTAAGACATTTTGTGCTGATTCTGACACTGGCTGTGGAAAGACCTGTACCTGCTAATTTCTCATTCTTTAAAGTTACAATTGGATGCTGTATCATATATAGAAGCAAAAAAAAAATTTATGTTTGAAATTAAAAGTATATATATGGCTTTCATTATAACGGAATATTTTTGGAGTTACGTGAATAATAAGAACACTAAGAGCAGATGTTGCTGCTTTTTAATTAAGTTAATTAGGTCTTTAGAAAGCATAAAATTATAAATTGACACAATTAAAATAAATTTTTAACAAAAATAATATTGCTAACGCGCTTTTTTACTATAGATAATTTTGAATTTTAATTTTATATATCTTTGAGAATAATAAACACAAAATCAATTATTCGTATTTATGATTTGTGTTGTTTAAATTTTATAATTTATTCACTTTATTTATGTCTAAATTAATTTTTCACTTCATTAGAGAAACTGTGGTTTTCAGACTAGTTTAATTATTATTGAGTTGATTATTTCTTTAATTTATTTTAGTTTGTCGTGAATTCTATAATGTAAAGTAATATTTGTATGAATTAATAAAGTATGTTTTTTTATTAAAAAAAAATGTTTTTATTTCTTTTTCCTTAAACTGTTTAAAAATAACTTTTGATCGTGATATTTACAATGAAACGTTTTTCACTAATTTTTAAAGTATGGCGGTAAAAATCATTTACTCTTTTCGTAATTTTTTTTAGCTTAAGAATTCAAGAGGAGCTATATTTTTTATGCATTTTATTTTTTAATGTAAACCAATGAATTTGAATATCTAAACTATGACAAAAATATTTAACTGAAAAAAATCTGAGAAACATTTAATTCGTTTCATACATCTCGTTTCATACATTAATTCATCTGAGAATAATACAGTGTGTTTGAAGAGTTAACCACAAGACGGTCATACCCACTTTTTAGTTGTACTATAAAAAATAGAACAGAGGCAACAATTTTTTTCAATTTGAAATTAGTTATTAAAGGTAAGGAAGAATATTCTATTTAGATTCAATATTCTCCAGGCATGACTTTGTAAAATTAAAATGAAATGATATACAGGAAAGAGATCTTAGAGGGCAATTATCCCAAGTATCCATCTAACTTTCTCTCTACATTTTTTCCCTAGTATTATGATATAATGATAGACCTAATTCTATGATAAATATTCGCCATTGGAAAAAGCTCATTACGATTTTCAAATCATTTTAACAATGAAGCTTTAAGATATTCGGATACTCATGGCAAAGGTGACCTATAAAATAAAATTTTCCTTACATTGAAAATGTCGGAATTTGTAGTTATATATAATTAGTATGCAATTCTTAAAGTTAATATGCAATGAATAAACCAAAAATAATTTTTCTTCTTCATAAAAATGAATATAAAGTAAGAATTTATATTATGTATATAAAGTTTAATAATTTATAGGTGTTTTTAATTTATTTTTCTGCCTCCCCCAAGTGATTACATTTCCTAGAGGAGCACCTCTTCAAAAAGTTTGAAACACAATACTATTAAGCAATAGGTAAAATTTGTTCAAAACAACTATCAAGGGGCCTCCTCATTTCTAGATCAGGCCATGGGTCCATTTTGATTATTGAGTATTTAGCGAGTAAATGTTTTCTACCAGTAAATTTCTCATTCTCTCGAGATTTTTCCGCATGCGAAAAATTCGCAGACAGTTAGAATGATCCCTAAAGTGAGAAAGGTTTCAAATGTCTCCATGGGTACCCATTCCAACGTTACAAGATTTCCATCATATTACCAAATACAAGCATAACTGCCTGAGGTCAGTGTGCTGGTGGGTGACCACTTTAATTAGCCTGCGATGGGATGGAGGGTGGGGTGGTATTGGTCCTTGTTAAAATGTTCTACTGTAAAGTGCTTGATTTCTCGCACTGGTTGTCGGGCTCCCAAAGCGAGCTACCATACTCTTTGCCGAGAATCAAAATTGTGATTTTCATGTCTTTGGATCATCCTCAGGGATGCTTTCCAGACCGTTGTCAATAGCCCATTGTGCAGCTCAAGTGTGACGTAAATAAATTACATCTATAACAACAACACCCTTCGTTCCGAAGTTTAAGGGGTCATTTACACTGTATGCGCAAAAAATCCCATCTTCGAATTGGTGCATGGGAGTTTTTCGAATGCTGAGTAAATGGCCCTGAAAGATATTCCCAGTATAACGAAAGCAAACATTTTTCAAATCCGTTGATGTGGTTGGGGCTTGCGATGCAGACGCATCCTACACGTGTGCTCGCGTGCATTTTCTAATCCATTCCATACGCGTGCATATGAATGTGACGCAGAGAGAATGGCATTCTTTTGAAAAATGCGGCTGCTAAGCAAAATTTAAAGTGGTCAAAAGGAACAAAATTAGGAATCGAAAAATGTAAGCAAAATTATAGAAATACGAACTTTTGTAAAAATGTTTCCGAATTTTAGTTTTCCCTTGTGACCTTTACAAATAGGTCATTCATGTATCTGTACTTTGTCACGCTAACAAATAAGCTAAATTTATGGTAGTAATTAGAAATTTTAAGTCTCGTATTGCATCAAAACTGTAAGTAAACTTCAAACCTTACTAAACTCAACTGTCACGTATTGTCTAACAGATGCAAAAGTTTAGAATCAATCATTGAAAACAAAATGTTCATTGTAGCTGGGGAAAAAAATTGCACTTGTGTTGTTTCTCTTTTTTGCAGCATAAAATTTCTTTTATTCTTACTTGCATTGGGTGTTGACAATGACTCAATTATTCCTTATTTTGAAACGAAATAACATATTTGCTTTAAAAATTCTGAGACAAGTACAAAATTTATATAATCATTAATAAAATTACCTATGTATAATAATTTTAAGTATAAAAATGCAGAAATCGTCTTCTTTACACATAATGAATATCTTTGAAAAATGTAATTATAAAACTTGTTTGAACTTTTTTCAAAGGAATAAAATTGAATTAAGGTGTAAAATCGGGGTTCCCTTTGCTTGCAATAATTTTTGTTCTGTTTTGCTGAAATCCCATTTCTCTTTACCATGGTGTTCTTTGCTTTCAATAACTTCACCTTCGGGTTTCAAATCTTAGATGGGACCAGATAATAAACTATTATCGTTAATTGTATTATTTTTCACAGTTGATAAATAATTTGCAACCTGAATTTAGGAATGAATCTTAAAACTAGAAAAGGTTTCCTTATTTGTACTGAATTAATTACCAAATTTTGTTTACAATCGGGCACTTTGCAGTATGGGTTAAACTAGAACAATAAAATTCACAGCTATCACCATTACGATAAGCCATTATGTTTTTTATTTTCTTTTTATTTATTCCAATTGCAAAAATCAGTTTTATAATTCAAGTACAAAAATTCCTGAAATAAGAAAGATTAATATCTTTTGACACATCAGTTGTCACTGCATTTTGAAATTTATTTTCATAATTTTTTTATTTATTAAATTTGAAGAGCAATTTTAAACTATTTTTTGTGCAAAATATTTTTCAATAAATAATTATAATTTATGCAAGTAATGTAATCTTTTATATTACTTTCGTTTGAAGATAGTACCCAAGCACATTAGCCATTCTATGGTTGTAGGTTGTAAAGCCTTATATTTATTTGCTAAATATTGTTTATTTCACTTCTGACATGTTTTATTTTCTTAAATAAAATTTACCCATTTTTGAAGAAATAACTGTTTTGTGCATAAAATCAAATGGATTTAAAGTTGCAACTCTTTTTAATTACCGCAATTTTTTTAGCATACTAACAAGAACTTCTTTATTCATAATTAGAAGTGTTTGTAACTGACCATAAAGTGTACTTAGCTAATTCGAAGAAAAAAATTTTAAGAGAAAGATTTTAAGCTACCACTTTATTCTGTATATTTTTGCATAAATGTTATATTGCAGGGTTCCCGCGGTCCTTAAAAGTCCTTAAAAACTGTTTAATTTTTATTTTGGAAAATAAGAGCCCTTAAAAGTACTTAATTTTGGTACAAGGATTTTTAAAGTCTTTAATTTTTCAGTGTCGCTATACTTGATAGGAACAATTTTTTCAGTCTTACAAAAATATTTTTTACAATAGTCATTCTTTAATCACCTAGAATGGACCATACATTGAGGGTACAGCACTTTAGAGAGACAAAATTTTTGGCTTTTTCTTTTTCGCATAATAACTGAATATTTAGCATAATTGGCCCACAACTGAATATGTGATGCATGCCTAGCTGGGAAATATAAAAGCTTGTTTTAATAATTTTTTTATGATTTTCTCAAATTTCTTTATTTAATACTCTTTTTTTTTAATGTATGAAAAAAATTTTCAAATCTTAATTTCTGCACTTAATTTTACTATTGAATTTCAATGAAATAATTGAATATGGAATATGGATTAGTTTATAGATGTTAACATTTAACAATCTGAAAATAGTTTTAAAAAAAACACAACCTGGTTGAGCAAAAATTGCCTGATCCTACTTTGTACCAACCTTTGGCGAACCCTGTTAATTAATACAATTATATCATTAGTTACATTATAATAAAAAAAAATTATTATTATTATTTATTAGTTTTATTTCAAGAAAGGTAAATAATTGGAAATGTCACTGGTGGTATATTCAATGATAAACAATTATACTATTTTTAAGGTCTTTAATAAATTTTTTTTTAAAAAAAAGTCCTTAATTTTTGCTTTGTTTAAAGAGTGGGAACCCTGTATTGGCAGCTTTTTCTCCAAATAACAGTTCTGCATGTAAAAAGTCTTATTTTAACCTGCAGTCTTCTTGACGTAATAAAACCAATATTTTTTCATAAAATAAGAAAATAATGTTTTGGAGAAACATCTCTCAATTTTACCAATTCGCTATACACCCAGTAGGTTAAGCCAACTATAAATTCCAAGGTAGTGGATGAAATTACGCAACAGTTTTTATCTTGGAATAAATTAAAGAGAAGCATGTAAAGGGGCTTGTCTGTCTGTAGTTCTGAGTTTACCTGATGTTTTTAAGCAAAGTCACTCATTGAGTTACAGCCATTAAATTGATCGGCTAACAGTGTCCTGCAGCAATGTTTTACATTTATATTCTAAGAAATTGTGTGCTCTCAGATCTTAAAAAAATATCAGGTTCTTTTTCACAATCACTATAATTATGTTTTATCACTTTGCAAAGAGGAGGTTTAGGATTTGTTAGAAAACAGAAAGGTCAAGTAAGAGGGGAATTTCCTTTGAAATGAAGTGTTTAATTCTCTATCTAAACTGAACAGAGATTTCCTTTCATGCTTATTAGTATTAGCAAGGATTCAATAGAGTCAACTCCAATTTGTGTAATTTATTCTCATAATTATGAATTTCAATTTAAATAGTTTCTCTGGCACCTTAAGAATTTCTGATTAAAAATTAAATTTTATGTTGTACATTTATGCTCTAGGGCTGTGCAAAACTGGGGAAAAATTTCCCATTCAAAGTAGCTATTCTGTAAGCTCAGCTGTTTATTGAATATATACCCGTTAAAAACCTTCAGCAACCAATCTGATCACATTAACCCATTTTTGGCCCATTTTGGCCATTTCAATAAATATTTTTTATTAACACCGTACCGTGATGTATATTTTTCACTAATTTTATTTTTCTGCTATTGTCAAGAGTTCTAAAAACACCCAAAAATTTATAGTAATTCAATTGGAGTAAACACTTTGAGTAATTTTTCAACTATTAATGTTATTTAACTTAAAACGGTTATTGACAAAGGAAATTTTTTGAAAATGCATAATTACTTCTTTTAGGATTTATCATCATGTTTTTATGATGGATTAAAGTTGCAAGTCAGTAAATAAAAAAATAAAAAATAAAAAAAAAATCATTAAAAGAAACATGCATTATACTAAATGGTTTATTTTTTAATTTGGTGACCATACACATCATTTTATTTCTGAAATAAAATACTATTTTTTATATGCAAAATTTTTTTTTATCTTAATGAATGTAATGTAGACATATTTCATTGAAAATAATATCACTTTTTATAAAATTTATATGCTTGACCTAAAATGGAATAAACAACAAGCACTGTTTAGCAAAAAGGGAGTTAAATCAACACCTCCTAGAAGTAGAAAGGCCTCAGCACATATCAATTTAGTAGTCCGATGTGACGAAGTTAACTGCGCAGTAGACGAAAAATAAGCAAGATGTCATAATGTTAGTGGTACTAAGCTGTGCAGTGGTTGAAAATACAAAATATGTCATTACGTTTGGACTACTAAGGGATATTTATGGTAACCCGTGCTGAGGCCTGTTCTTTCTAGGAGGTGTTGGTTAAATGCCATCCCTGTATATGATATATCATTGCAGACAAAATCATTCTTTTTGTTTTCTAATTTCTTGAGAATATATTTTTATTTTTTTTCTTCTATGAATCATAAGCTACAGACAAAAATTTCTGAAATTTTATTATAAATTATGTTTATTTTGCAGATGGGTGATAAAATAAGTATTATGTGCAAGCCAATACTTTTGTTGGACTCTATGATTAAAGAAAGAGCCATTAAAGATTTTTCTGACGAAAAGGATTTAAACGAAGAGGAACTAAAGAAACTTGTTGATTCAGAGGGTTTGGATAAAAATATTGTTCTCAAGATCTCTTTTGAGCAACATAGTAAGATCAATCCTAAAACTTTTTGTTCTGCTCTTAACGTAGTTATGATATACTATCAGTGTTTTCATTACAGAAAAAAAAATGGGAGAGAATTTCTCACCCTTTCTCAAAAACAGGGTGAGATTTAAAAAAAGTTAAGTGAGATTTCTAAAAATTAAAAAAACACGAATAGACTTGGAAAAAAATTATTTCTTTAATTATAATAAATTTTTAACATCTTCTAATAGAATATTTTTGCTGCATCATCATATGGAAAATGTTCTATATCAACTTTTTCATCAGCTATAA
Source organism: Parasteatoda tepidariorum (assembly GCF_043381705.1). Lineage (NCBI taxonomy): Eukaryota > Metazoa > Arthropoda > Arachnida > Araneae > Theridiidae > Parasteatoda > Parasteatoda tepidariorum. Next base: position 11,657,932 of record NC_092210.1, read on the forward strand.
TATTTATTTTGCTGAAAATATCCGTATTTGTTTTGTTTTGACCGTTTCTACCGACATTTGTTTCATTTTTATTTGTAGTAGATGTTGCCTTAACAAGGTATTTGTCCATCTTACATTCATGCACAAAAAATGTAAACGTCTTACATGAAGAAACCTTACCTACGGTGAACACGTGGTTGCTGAGAAAGGGTTTCGGGTGAGTGGTGTTCTGCTGTTCGCACCGGCTCTGAACTATACTAGTAAATAGGGAAGCTAGATAACAAGGACCGATGTTCAAAATAATGAAAGATCAAGGAAGAAAAGTGCAACGGATTTTATTCAAAATGGCAAAAGACAAAATTTTTTCCAAAATTTGTGTATTTTGAAATTGATTAATAGAGTGTGCAAACTTCTCGCTTTAATAAATTTTTATTGCGAGAAAAGAAAAAATATATGAGATTCTCGCGTTTTCGCGCTGTTGTGAAAACACTGACTATGGCATCATTAAATCGAATGCTATTAAATTCTTAAATTTATGAGATTTGAATTTCAATTGCAAATTTTTTTAAGTCAGAACTAGTTAATGGTTAAAAAATATATATATTTTTAGGAGAAATTTTTTTTTTCAAGCAATATTTTCAGTGAAAAGAAAATATTTATTTTTATTTGAAAATTTAATACATTTTTGTTATTATAATTCATTTTAAATAATGCTATTTTCTTATTTCCAAAATTAAAATAAATGTACCAATCACTATAAAGGCAGGGTTGGCAAGTTTTTGACACATGACGGTTTTTACCGGTTATTACCATGGTTTTTACCGTCATGTCAAAAAACCCTCTGTCGAAAATGTCAAAAACCGTAGTTTTGGTAAAACTGTATTTTTATTTGAGTTTAACTGCTTATAATTTAAAATGAATACATTTTTGGGCAATAAAATTAGAAAAAAAGTTGTTAAAAGATATTTAAGAACAGATTCTTGCATATTCTCAACATGTTTATATCATAACATACTATTTGAAGTAAAATATTAGGATACTAAACAAAATTTTCAACATTTCCAAGCATCACTTTGTTTGGCATATTACATTACTGAAGAATGTCAAGATTGATTCCTTTCATTCATAAAATCTTGCTTTGAGAAACACATGTACACATAAAAAGAAAGCCTCATAAAATAAACTTTTCTTATCATTTTTGTTTTCAATATTTTACACAGAAATGAGACATGAAAAAGCCTGGGATATCCTTTTAGAATTTCCTTGCAACATTGCAATAACCTTTTGTTATCATTATCCTCAATGACAGGCTTCCATTGACAGAATCTTCTAGAATTTTGGACTCATCCATACTAAACTCAGAAAAGCGACTGGGCAATGAAAAATGCGCAAAATTAGTCACTTGCTATCGTATGCTTCGGTACCGTGACCCCGACTACTGAACATGTAATTTTGTTTTTAATTAAGTTTTGCTTAATATGCTTTTTCAAATGAATAAAAGTTTTTAGCTTGACGAAATAGCAGTAATTCTTGACTTAGAAACTCTAACTTTCTAAGTCAAGTACTTTCAAGTTTTGAAAGTTTATTTTAGCTTATTTCTAATATTTAAGAAATGCCAAATTTTAAATTATTCTTTTTAGTTCTTGACTTTATTAATAGCTCCAAGCTTTTTTGTTTGTATGTTTATTTCTAACAATTAAGAAGTGCAGAATTTTGAATCATTTGCAAAACAAGCTATAATGATAAAAGTAAGTATCACTATTTTCAATAAGCATCAGGGTTGGCAAGATTTTGCCGCAGGTGGAAAAAACCATGGTAAATACCGGTAAAAACCGTCCTGGCAAAAACAGGTTTTTGCCAAGCAAAGTGGCAAAAAGTGGCAAAAACCTATATT
>NC_092210.1:11659840-11700657 GCF_043381705.1 Parasteatoda tepidariorum
GAGAACAATTACCTCCTTATGATTGATTTAAATTTGTTTCAAGTATTTTGTAATAATATTTAATCAGCAATTTAGATAATTTGGTTTTTGCCGGTTTTTACCAGTTTTTGCCGGTTTTTACCAGGTTTTTGCCACTGTCCTGGCAAAAACCCCTTTTTGGCGGCAAAAACTCCAACCCTGATAAGCATATTACAATATTACTGTATGAATGTATATCCTTCTATAAGAATGCATGTATATAGTTGCAAAATCAATAGCAATCATTTACAACATTCATTTATAAGGGAAATTATGTGAAAATAATATATTGTCCGCTATATGCCATAAATTTAAGAAAACAGTAGGTTTTTGACAGTTTTTACTGGTAAAAACACTGTTTTTACCACTGTCCTGACAAAAACCAGTTTTTGACGGCAAAGACCCAACCCTGTATAAAGGTAATCAGGGGTCTGTCCAAGCCAAATTTACTACCGTTTAGAGGTACCTTCACAAATTCAATTTCAGGAACAGTAGTATTGCAAAATGCTTTTTCTTAATATTTTATTTTTGAGTCTCGTAAGAAACGATAAATCCATATTTTTTCTGATTTTTGTAATATAATTTTTAATTTTCACAAATTATGTCTAAATTTTCACAAAATAGGTACCTCTCAGAAAAATTTAGACAGACACTTGTAATGTATATTAACATTCAAGTCTTTAACTATGTTGAGTCAAAACTAAATATTGAGCTAAACAAAATTTAAAAATCTCAGCGAGAGTCATAATGCGTGTGTAGTTGTATCTCAACAATCATCATATAGGTGTTTGTTTTGATCATAAATCTTATATAGATGAATCTATATTATGTACCTGATATTTTGTATTTAATATTTCAAAGTACCTGGTACTTCTTGAAATTAACGAATACATTTTGTATCAATTCATTTGCAACTTCTAAAGAAGTAAAACTATTAAAACTTGTAAAAAAATGAATAATTTTTAAATTTAGCATCTTATAAATTATCAATTTATAAATTTATCATTTTATAAATTTATCATCGGGATGACAATACCATTTTGAACTTTGTAACCGAATACACACCCATATTCATTTAGACAGAGCAAATCCAAATAACATCCAAATATTACACTTGCAACTAGCAGTTCTACTCATATCAGTTAGAAAAGAACAGTTGTTTTCATTTGCAGACTTGTATCAACTTGTGTTCATTTGCTGATTCATAAAATATGCCAATTCATTTGTTTATGAAAAACAGTCCCTAGTTAGCTGTTTTTTGGAACTGATTCAAGGAACTTTATATTTAAATACCAATACATATTTGATTTTGTTTCTTCGCTGGCTATCATAATTCATAAAAATGAAATTCTATATCACTATTCTTTTCTGTTGCTTAAGTCAAATTGATTTTTTTATTTTTCAACTTGTAAAATTATAAAAGAGTTTCCCCAAATGCTTATCTTCCACAAAATTAATTATTTTTATTTTTTAAAAAAAATTTGACTATAATTTTTACATGAACTTTACTTTTTTCTAAAATCACAAATCACTCTTTTAAAAAATTACAAAAAGTTTGTTATGCTTTAAATATTAAATTCTGAAAATGAAAGCCTTTTTTTTTATTAAATAGTTTTTTGATTCCAAAAATATTTTCTTATATAGTAACCAAGTATTTTATTTAGATTCTTTTGAAATAAGATTTAATTATTAAGACGTAAATAAGCAAAAAAAATGCTTTGATCAGTTTTTCATTCACTTTTTTTTTCTTAAGCGTAATTAGGTAATGAATTTGCTATAGTTATCCCCAATGTGAGTCTGTAGATATGTTAAGATTAACTCCATTGAAAATAGCAATAATAATAAAAGCATGCCAAATATCTTTTTAATAAAATATTTGTGATTTTGCATTCGGTATAAATTAACTGCCCTGAATTGCATTAAAAAACAATGGAATTTAACTTTTTTATTTTCCCTTCCCTCTTTAAATTAAGACTTATATGTATCTTATACTAAAAGTATCAGGTTTTTATAACATGCTCAGTTATATCAGCATCAGTTTGCAACTGATACCAAAAAAATTTATACTTATTGGTAGTCTAATCTGTAGTCCTTTTGTTACAATAATTATTGATAATTTTTTAAAATTAAGAAACCCATGAATTTAAATTGTGTTACAGAATTTTGTAATAAATTGTGTATCTATTTCAGATTTATTGAATATCGGGAATGTCTGGAAGTTTCCTCTTGTTACAAAGCTTCAATTGTCTGACAATTTTATTGAAGAAATTGAGTGTTTGGAATTTTTAGTAAATTTACAGTTTTTAGGTATGAATTAATTTATTTACTTAATTAACCTTTAAATTATAATGTAATTATCTGCACCAAGTAATTCTTTTAAATCATATGAAAGTAAATAATATTTCACAACAAATCAAAAGTTATTTTTTTTAATTTCAGGATACATTAAAAAATTTAATCTCTTATTAAAGAAATTTTAAATTTGAAATTTGTAGAAAATTTACAGTTTTTAGGTATTATATATATATATATGCATACTCAATTATTAAATTATAAACTGTTTTGAAGCACCATATATATTTTTATTATATTCATAAAGTATATTAATATTTGTGTTGCTATTGAAACTAAGCTATTTTACTACTTACTATAAAATAATAACTTCTAAGAAAGTAATTTATAATGAAGTGTATCGCATTATGTTTAATCACTCTTAGTGAGATTTGTGATAGTTTAAATGCGATATCTTACTGACATATTTTTTTAGTCGTGTCTAATCTATACTTCTTTTATAATGTATTTTGTACTGTTATATTATTTAAATATTCCAAATTTAGTTTGGTTGAACCTTTCCTTTGTCATCTACATCTTTGTCATCAACCTTTCCTTTGTCATCTTCCTTGTTTACATAAATATTTTAATCAATAAAAATATTTTTCAAATTTTTTTTTTAAGAAATTGTATTTTTTTTTTCAAGTTACAATTCTTGAAAATTCCTTAAATTATTAAGAAATAAAAGTCAGTAGTTATGATCAAACCATTTATACTTTTTTATTTGTTTACAGAAATTTACAGTATACATTTATAAGTAGAGTGTACAAAAAAAGAAAACACATTGATAGCTTTTGATCTAATGATTCTATTTTTATGTACTAGGGCTCATTCCTATTGGGTTTAGAACCTTGCCCTAGTTATGCTAATTAATAAATGCTTTCAATGTTTAATGTTAAGAAATTAAATAATAAAATATACTTTCTTTGAATAAACATGTATTTTTCTACCAATTAGAATTCTTTACCCTCAAAAAATAGTGGATAGCCCTAATTTGATTTATATTATTATCCTTTTTCTATGTATTTTTATATCTTTATACTAACTTTTATATATCTCTAATTTTTTATTCCTCTAGAACTATTCAAAGGATTCTCTTAAAAATTTGGGTGATTTCATTCAAAATTACATTGTTTTAACATATTGCAAAATTTTGAGTACATTACAAGTCAAAAATGTTTCGATCATTAGTAATTTGGAGTGTAAAAATAAATTTTTCACATGAAATTGCTACCGTTGGATAAATGAATTTAAAAATTGCTTGCTGAAACTTTTTGAGATTCTTTGTTATGTTAGAGATATGACAAAATATGCAAAAAGAAGATATCATTACAGGGCGCAAACATTTGATCTCTCTCCAGCCTAAATTACTGGAACCATATTTTCTAGATTTTGAGGGTCAATTTTGTAACTTTATTGACTCTGTAAATTAATTTGCATAGTTAAAGTCAGGGCCTTAAAGATCAAGTCCTAGTATACAAAATTACATTGATTGGATCAAAAGTTTTTAAAGTGTTATCGTATTTTTTTGCACCGCGCAGTCTATGTTAACATTTCAACAACTATGTTTGATTATAAATCAGTATGTTAATGAATTGTATTATTATTGATGAAAATACTTGAAACTGAAATATTGAAAAATAATGTAAACATTCATGGTTAACTTTGCTGAAATCTCTATTTTTAGTTAATGATGTAAAATTTATCATTAATAATGATTGCTATATTTTTTCAATAATCATGAATATGCATTGCAATTTATAACCGTTGTGAATATGTTTAAGTTGTTGTGGTTTCGTTTTATATACAAGTTAAAAATTTGTCGTTTATCTAAATTGCATTGTATTTTTTTTTATATATATATATAGAGAGAGAAAATTTAAAAATTTTCTCCAAAAAATAATTACGAATTAATTGCATGTAAAAAGCATGGCTATAATTTCACCAATAAATTAAACATACTGTTTTTACTCTTTTAAAATATTAGTTTTAATTTACAATTTACTTTCAGTTTTGTGTCTTCATTTTCTTTTAGATTTGTCTTTCAATGCCATCAAGCTTATAAAAGGATTCAATGATTTAATTTGTCTGAAATTTCTGAATTTATCTTTCAATAAAATAGAAATTCTCCAAAATATGGAATCATTGAAAAAATTAGAGACATTTTTAGTTAGATACAACAACCTAAAATCTTTTGACAATGTATGTATCATTTCTTTAAATTAGATTTTAAAGTATCTTAATTTTCGACACTTCGGTCACAGAAATCTCTCGCAGGATGATATTTTAAATATTGCTTGCTGTTTTAAGCTTTCCCATGTTATTTGTTCTGTGGTATTTTATATTATGTTTATTATTCTATAACTATTAGAGTAATACATTATTTGCTTGTTTTATAGGTTTATTTAGTGTTAATAACAGATAATTTTTGTTAATGTTTAAGTATTAAAAATCTTATATATTTTTTTATAAAGGAAAACATGTTTAAAGAATATGCCTATCTCTCTTGTTATTAACCTTTTTTTATTTACAAAACTTATTCTTTATAAATTTTCACTCAAGCATTCACTCAAATAATCTCTTAATTGTCATGCTTTTCTAATTTTAAAATAAACCTAACTTTCAATTTTCTCTAAATCACTACCTATTAAAAACTTATTCCATTGTGCATAGCTGCTAGTTTGATGCAGATTCCTTTTAGTATTGATTTATAATTTGTATAAATTTTTTGTTACAGATAAGTAACATAAGTTGAATTTAAACTTCAATATTTGGTTATTAGTTGAATGAAACTAATATAAAATAATTTTGCCCACCTTGATGTTTAAATATCACCCACTTATGTACTTAAATTTGTTATAATGTTTATAATTACTAGGGAAATTTTAGTAAAAGATATGTGTACCTTAATTATTATTTCACTACCACTTCAAATGCATATTATCTGTTGAAACAAAAGAGGTGGTATTTGGAATAATTTGCTTTAAGAAAATTCAGTAGAATTTCGATTATCAAAAAAACAAAAAATCAGGACATTTTTGTAACGCTTTTATTTATTATTTTTTAAAATTGTGTAATTTACTATTCCCACACAAATACAAATTGCCCTCCAATCTAATAGGTACTGGATGAGAAATTTAGTTTTGATGATGTACCTAGTACCATGTGTAACAAATTATATAGAATGTATGTATATGAAACTATATATGAATGTATGTATATGAAATTATTGTCAACATCGCCAAGGATCTACATCGATCATGAGGATCTAGGATTGATCTTGAATGAAGATCCAAAGAAAATACTTTTGTGTGTGCACATTGTGCTACCACAATTTAGGTCAGAAAGCAGATAATAGTAGTAGACCCAATCTCCATACCTTGCTCCCCAACTGCCCAATATATGTAGACTTTTCTGGTTCTAAAACCAGCAAGGACATTACATTAGAGTTGACTTAGGATCATTGTGATCAAAGGAACTGCGGTCAAATTAGAAACCCAGTCTTAATCAAACTGCAGTACAAACTGTAGCTGACAAAGACGAAAACCACCTCACCAGCAGGGCGGAATATGAATGTATACGAAGATTGACTAAATAAAGTTATAAAATGAATGCATATGAAGTTAGCCTGAAGTATATGTCATTGAGATATTGATATTTGTAACAGACCTAATTCTGTAGGTTGGTCAAATAAAATGCCATAAATTATTTAAAATGTTGTATTATTTTGTAACAAACGTCAAATTTTTTTCATCCTTTGAATTGAGCCCTAATCTCTGACTTTGAGAAATATAAGGATTTTTCTTATTGTTCCCGTCAAGTAACAATTTTCTTGCGTAGAAGTAACGACGCGCATGCGCAATGAAAAAAAAAAAAAGAACTGAATGTAGCTGTTGAGCTAAAAATTGCAATGTAATCTCTTTTCTTTTCTCTTATTAAATACTTAAAATATTCTTAGATTTGACTGTTGAATTAGAATTGCGTTGATTTCCTCTTAATCGAATTTTTAGAATTACTTTGATCACCTCCTGATAGAATTTCTAAAATCAGATTTTATAGATGAACCACCGTTAGCACTTATATTTTTAAGTATATTGTCACTACACATTTTTATGACACTCTATTGAAACAATCTGCAGAATTTGTATTTTTACAATGATGGCTAATCCTACTGATCTCGAAGGATTGTGAAAATTTTAACTGTCATTATAGTTATACAATAACTTATTTTACAGTTTTGATGTGTAATATTGTTTACAATATTTAATATAAATGTATAATATATCTAAATATATTAGTTATACCAATGTAAATATGTTAATAATATTTTAAATATGTTAATGATATTATATATGTGATCTATTAATGTTATATAATATAATTAATAATTTTATTTTCTAAATTACATAAATATATATTATTTTAAAAACAATAATAATTTTTTCTCCCTATGTCCTAGTTAAAATTCTGATTTTCTATATTGTGACGTATTTCATATTATTTAAAATATATATTATTATTATTATTTTGCAAATTTCAAGTTATTTCTACTTCTTTATTTAGATCAATTATTTGACTCAGTTTAAGAACCTGATTAGTCTTGGTATTCAAGGAAATCCTCTTAAAGATTTATCTGATGTCAGACTTCACATAATTTCAGTACTACCACATCTAAAATTGCTTGATTTTGAAGAAGTAGCAGAAAATGAAGTGAGTTGAGTGAAATTTTTATCATGTGGAGATTTCTTTTAAATAATTCCTAAATTATTTTAAGTAAACATGATTTTTTAGTATTTTGACTAATTTCAATAATTTAAAAAAAAAAATGGAGAATTCAGTTATTTTTTTAAAAAATTTTCCTGAAGTATTAGTATTAAATAGCAATCAGCATATTTCAGACATTTCATAAAGACATGCCTCTTAAAAGAGGTCAAAGTTCTTATGCAAACATATTTCAGATAATATGTTGAATAAACATATTTTTAGATGGTAACTAATATCTTAAAATATGTTTAGTTACGGTATCAGTAAGGTTACGTTTTGAAATATCTTAAATCATTGATATCTTAAAATATGTATCAATGAGTTTGCGTCTTAAAATATGTATTTTCTCATTGTTATGCTATTTTACTATTTAGTCTTAATTATGTTTTTTTAAATTATCAACTTTTGCTTAATTTTTTTCATCTAACAATATATTATAATTTATTATCTTCTTGTGTTATATGATTCCATATTTTAACAAGAAATATACAAATGAAATTCTTCCAGGTACAGATATCATGTGAAAAATTTCAAAATAGAGTTGTGAACTGTAACGATGTAGTATCTCCTCGCACTAATATTTTTGAGAGGGACCCAGAATGCATTAACTCTTTTTCAAAAAAGCATGTGTCAGACCAGGTAAAATTTTGACATTTATAACTTACAAATACTTTCAATTCCAAAATGGACAAATTAGTCACATTGTTAGTATGTTTGAAAATATTGAGTTTTTGATTTTATATCAAAAATGTTATAGTTTATAATTGTTATTGTTATAGTTTATAATCGTTACTGTTGTAAAGACTTTTAAACTTTCACACAAAAGACGAGTCGCCTGCATCTTAAATTAATTTATTCAAAGCTATAGATGCACATGACAGATAACAGATAAATATTAACATAGACAGAATGTTTATCGAAAACCGCCATCCATCTTTTTAATCTCGACTGCCACTACTCTTCAGGAAAAGGAAAGAACTTAAAAGAAAGTTTAGTGTGCCATCGAGAGGCCAGTTTCTTACAGTGTTATAGTTTGTGATTGTTAATATTGTTATAGTTTGTGATTGTTATTGTTATGGTTTGTGATTGTTATTGTTGTTATAGTTTATGATTGTTATTGTTGTTATAGTTTATGATCGAAAATGTAGAATAACTGTAGAGTTGAGCAAATCAAATCAGTTCACTTGAGTATCTCAGTTTGAAGTACAATCTCAATAATAAAAATAGTATTAAAAATATTTTTAAAATATTATTAAATATTATAAAAATATTAGTATTTAAATATTTAATATTTTTTATATTTTCTGGTTTATATATGAACATTAATGTTGTTATAAATGCCTTTATTTTTTCGAAAAAAATAAATAATCTTTGTAATTCTGACTCAAACTTAAATTTTTGTTCGGTTCATAAGAATTCTACAGTTTCAGAATAGGTTTTAATAATAAACTGTGCTGTATTAATTTGAAATAAAAGAATTTTTAAATTAAAATTGCTAAAATTATAATCTGGATAAAAAGCAGTTACATGATTGAGTGATTAGAGATAAAAATTATTTCAAGATGATGAATTGTATGACTCGGTCAATTCAGTGGTTCAAATTATCGAATTAGTACCTAACTCTACTACACAAATAGTCTATCTTTTTAGAACATTTGTTTTAAAAGTTCTCGACCTGCGAATTATTACCCATATTAGAGATAACACGAAATTAATGTGCAATTTCTGAACTCGTGTATATTATATTTTATAAAAAGTTTTAAAATTCTTTTTAAGAGAACTTTTTCATCTAATAATAATTTTTTAAACTGTGTCTATAAAATTATAATTTCTTATCCCTCTCTTCATCAGAAAGCCAGTTTGCCCTATGTTTCTGTTGGAAACTAGTGCACAGCAAGTGCATTTGAGTACAATTTTATGTAGGGGGCTTAGCACAATTTATTGATTAGTTTTGAAAAAGATGGGAAATTTTTTATTTTGTAGAATAATATTTAAAGAGCATAACATTTATTTTGACTTTCTACAACTTACTAAAGATGTTTTTTTTTTCTTTGTAGAAATGCTACTGTTGAATTCCATGCCTACTGAAACCAGTGGTAGAATTCCAAGCGTAACAGAGGGGAAATCGCACAGGTATTTTATCATAAAAACTTATTAAATATATGTGAGAACAAAACAATTGTGCAATAATATGCTACTTTAAGGTGCAATGTTTAATTAAATGGCATGATATTTCCGTGTAACTATTTGTCAAATTTGCAAAATGTCCCCTCTGTTACATTGCATTTTTTGAAGTTAATAAAAATGTGTAAGCAATTTAAAAAGTCTTATAATAATTTATTTTACCTTGATATAACCTTGATGTGATAACTAAAAAAAAAAATTACAAATAATGTTTAAGATGTTCCAAGTCACAGAATATAGTAGAAATAACAATGCATGTCAAAAATGTGGGATTTTCTTTGTCCCCTCTCTTACGGGTACTTTTAATTACCTGACAATTAAATTATGAGGCTCTTTTATTATTTTATGCAATTACATTAAACATTGCACCTTAATGTAGCATATTATTGCGCAATTTTTTGTTTTCACATATATTTAATACATTTTTTAGGATAAAATACCTGTGTGATTTCCCCTCTGTTACGCTTCGAATTCTACTACTAATTAATATGGAAATTATATTGTTGAAAAAAATATCTATTTCATTTAAAAACTCCTGAATTATAGATTTTATTTATTTATTTTAAGTTTCATTAATTGCATTCCTCATTGTTTCCCTTTTGAAATGTTAGTTACTTTGCTAAATTATTTGAATTGACAGTGATTATTTTTTAAAGAAATTTTTTTTTAAGATAATGAATATTAATTTATTGAAGTGACCCACATACTGAACTTACTTGTTTATTTCACTTACATAGACTCTATCATTTTCATGCATTTTACCTTAGACTATGTCATAAAAAAAAATCTCTTATTTATTTAAGAACTCACGAATCATAGATTTTATTTGTTTATTTTTATTATCTTTTATTTATTTATCTTTTTTTGTTTATGTAACAGCCTTCTTCATCGTTCTCATCGTTTGTCCTTTGAAATAGTAGTAACTTTGCATATGAATTGTGAGCGGTTATTTTTTAAGTATTTTTTTTTTTAGATTATGAATATTAATTTATTGAAGTGACCCACCTACTGAACTTACTTGCTTATATCACTTACATAGACTCTATCATTTTAATGCATTTTTTCTTATGATATGTCTTTATTAAGCATTTATAATTTAGAAATAGATTAATCGATTGCTTAGTGGATTCAGTATTTTTTTAAAGAATATTTAAAAAAAGCTAAAAATCCCTAAATTTTAGAGTACAAAATATGACATGTCATACTTCTAAAATGTGCTATATTGATATAGAATTCAATTATAACGCCGTTAATAATGTGAAGTGGTTTTTATATAAAGATAAAAACCTTTTTGTTAATCAAACATCTCTTCTTTACTTAATTTAACTCAATATAAGCTATCTGTCATTCTCAATATCTTTTTTTTATCATTTTTTAAAAATGTTTTCAAATAATCTTTTAAAAACCTTTGTTGTATGTTTCTTTTATTTTCAAATTTCTTAAATTTCACTTAGAACAGAGGTAGAAGTAACTAAATTTAGAACTGATCAGGGCTGATTGTGCTGCGGAAAAAATCCGGATTTCCAGATTTTTCGCTAGCAATGATCCGGAAGTTTCCGGAGATCGAAGGTCCAGACGTTTCAAAAAATCATTGATCGCAGAAGTTTCCGAAAATCAAATTTTCAAAGGTGGAACTTAAAAACACAAGTTATTTGTTTGTAAGGGAGAGCCAGATACTTTATAAGCTTATATTCATGATTAATATTCATTTTTTATCAGTAAATAGTTGTTATAATCATTAACTCAAGAAAGAAAGACATATTTGTAAATTTTAATTACTTATCCAGGTCATCATAGGTATATGTAAAGGGTATAGGTATGTGTAAAATTTTAAATATATTTTAAGTAAACCAAGAAATATTGAGAAAAAGGGAAAAAAAACTTGCTTACATTTTTTTCTAACTTTTCAATTTAAACTGTTTTTTTTTTTTTTAACTCAAGAAATTTTCCGGAATTTTGACTTGGGCTCACAATCACCCCTGACTGATCTAAAGGAGTAGAAACTGAAATGTGTTTTTTGTCATTGCTAATTTTCATTAGTCCATTTATATCTGTGTGTTAGATTTATAAAAAAAAATATAACAAAATGAGTTTTAAATTAAAACTTACAGTACAAAGAATGAATAAAGTTTACAATTTTAATGAAATATGTTATTCTTTGTGTAGTAAAAATGCTTGCCAAAACGCAAATCCAAAAAATCTAAATACAAATCAAACAAATTTTAAAAATCAAGGAAAAGAAATAGACAAATTTTATAGAATTTTAAAATTTTTTGCTTCCAATAATGTTTACTGTATGTGCATAATCAGGAAAAAAAATGAAAATATTGCCGTAATTTTGACTTGCGATATACTTTTATCATCTGATGAAATATAAATATCTTTATTCTAAATATCTTGTTTATTAAAAATTTAAGTTACAAATTCTCATACATTTTTTTAAAAAAAGAAGCAGCAACACAAAATGTTTTAATCCTTTTGAAGTCGATAAATATTTTATTTTTTAACATTAATTATTTTAGTTTCATTTTATTGATATATTAATTTTCTTTTATTAATAATTCTATTTTCAACTGTTATAGGAGGCTTTTATTGATGGTCTAACAAGTGGCCGTGGTTTAGAAAAGCTGCTTGAATATGATAGAAATTTTTATCTTCTTTACTCTTACCCTCCTGTTGCAAAATATACCGATTAATATCCTTTTTATCTCAATTTTATGAAAACTTGTGATGCTGTTATTGTAAATTTTCTTAAGCCTTAATTTTATTGTTATATCATTACCTCTTATATCATTACTCCTTTATTTTTACTTCTTGTTCATTAAAATCTCTGCTGTATGTCTAGAGAGAAAACTTTTGAATTTTCATTTTTTATAAGCTCTTAAAGTATTTTTATAATTCAAAATAATTCGAAAAAAAATGTCTAATTTAAAAACACAATATTTTTTTTTCATTCATTTTTTTATTTTATTTTAAAGCTATTTATTTAGAATGAGTGAATAATAATTGTTAATTATATGAATATGATATTCATGGTCAATTGTTATTACTTTAATCAAAATATTATATTTAAAAGCCAAAACAAGTATTTGTCACTGTTTAAATTTCTATTGTTAAGTCAAAATCTTGGAAACACATAACTGTTCTGCCATTGTCTTATATTGCTCCCACGAAAAATTAATAATTAATAAAAATTAATAATAAATTTTAATTTCTTTTCTTTCTTTTTGTATATTTATTTTAATAGTCAATCATGGTTAATTTATTTTATGAAAATTTTTGCTATTTAGTTCATATTTTTGGCTAAAAAATTATAATTAAAAAATTTTAAGTTGTATTAAATTAAAAGTTGTATTAATAAATAAGGTTATTATTTTATTTTAGATGATCGATATTCTAAACTAATATAACTGAAGAAATTGTTTATCTATATATATGTACATTACCCTGCAATAATTGAAGACACTCTTATTTTTAGAAAATTATTTTATAACTTTAGAGGTGTTTAGGTCATGCGATTCATCACATGTATCAATAAAGTTTAAACTTTTCATAGGCTTGAAGAACCAGCGAGAAATTTCGAATGAAAAAAGTATTTTTATAGAAATAAGCTTGCAAAATATTTTGTTAATCTGGCTTAAATATTTATCGAGATGAACATTTTTATTAAAAAAAAAACTAATTTTTTAGCCATAAGTTTTCTTATTGTAATTATAGAAATGTTCTATAAAATTAAACAAAATATTTGGATTAATTTTTAAATAATAACAAAAACATATTTTTAAAATTTGAAAAAAATTTGTTAGAAATTGCACAAGCCATGAGCATTCAAATTAGTGCTTTCATACTGCATATCTGTAAAAAATATTTAAAGAATTTTCTTAATTTTTTTTCTAACTGTATTTGGCAACATGTAAAAAAAAAAGTTCAATTTGAATATCTTCAAAATTTGAAAGTTTTTATCAATTTTCGAAGTAGTAATTTGGTAAGTTCTTTTTTTTCTTTCAAATTTTAAAATATTTTTATTATTAATTTATAAAAATTCCAAAACTTTTGTTGAATTTTATTGTATATTTTTATAGTTATAGTAAGAAAATGTAAGGCGAAAAAATTAGTTTTTTCTTTTATAAAATATGTCTATATCTCAATGAATATTTCAGCTAGCTTTACAAAGTTTTGTGTAGTAATTGCATGTGACTACAAAAATAATTGCTTCAAGTTACAAGCTTGTTGCTATATCTTTTTTCTCTGGCATATTCTGTTCAAAAACACTTTTTTTTCATTTGTAATTTATTACTAGTCCCTTAAACGTCTGTAAGGTTTAAACTTTATTGATACATATGAGAAATCACATGACCTAAATTATAAAAGTTATAAAATAATATCTAGTCTAAAGTTATAAAATAATTCCCTAATTATTTCTTGAGAAATTTTGCAAATGCCAAAAACTTAAAGCGTCTGTTCTATTTTTGTAGAGTAGTGTATCTATATTTATTAAAAGAATATAAATCATTTCTCAGATAATCAATGGTAGTGCGAAAAAAATAAATTAATGCCTGATTAGCATCAAGCTGAACTGCATCTTAATAGATAACACAATCTTTTAACATAATAAATAAATGTCTTTCTATTTTCTTTTAGTGTATAATTTGAACACAAAATTTCAGTTACAATATTGTGGTTCAAAATAAAATAAAAAGATGTAGCTTATTTTCTTTAATATTTAACTCATCGCAAAAAAGTTACTGAAGCATTTGATGACTGGCACCAGTATGGTTTTAAATATTACCAACAAATGGAGAAAGAGAAAGAAGAGTTCTTGAAAATGATTAAAGAAGCCCATGTTTTTGTTCTAAATATTGTGAAAGAAGAAGAGTATGAGTTTATTAATTTTAAGGAAAATGTATATTTGTTATTTTGTTTATTTTCATTTTTAAGGAAACATTTAAAAATTATCTTTTTAACTGTAATCTGCATAAACAATTAAGTTGAGCTACTAGGCTGAGACTGGGTTAGTGGGTTGGCTTTATACTAAGCGAAATTTTTTGAGCCTTAAAGTTTATTCCATTTCATTTCAGCCATTCCTCCCATAACTTAACATGCATTGGTTCAGGGTATCCGTGCACCTGAAAAGTCATGGATTTCGGTATTGAACAAAATTTGTCATGAAAGGTCATGATTTTAACTACTTTTTAAAAAAAATCATGGATTTAGGTCACTGAAAAATCTTATTTTTAAAATGGAATTTACCCCCTTCTCCTTATGTCACAGTGTTCCGAGGCTCCAAATGTCTGAATTTGTAGAAAAATTCCCACTCATAGTCATATTTCATTAAAGTATGAGATGTTATTATCCTGTTCTTTAAAAATTATGGTGTTCTTGCAAAAAATGAAAGAAAGAACAATTATCTTTTAAACTTCTGAGATTTCAGAAATTTTTTTAATTAGTTTTTTTTTGTCAATTTAAAATTCTTGTTTAGGCTATATTTACACTTACTTTAACGAAGAAATAAAACAGCTTTGAATAACTACTACATATATCTGACAGTATTTAGTAATTTGCTTTATATATATATGTATANAAAAATATTATTTGCTTTTGTATTTTTTAAAGCTATTTTATTGCTTCTACTCTTTCTTTATTTTTTAAGCTTAAAATCAATAAATATGAAGATGCAGAGTATAACAGTTTTAGTTATACCCATAATTTCAATTAATGTTATTATAATCCTTTTTTAAATTTATTGTTGTGTTTTTATGGTGAAAATAGTAAATTCGGTAAGTCATGAAAAATTCTTGGAATTATTCATGAGAAGTTATGGATTTGAAAATCTAAAATGTAGCAGATACCCTGTTGGTTATTAGAATAGTCCTGGTGCAGTTCTTCATTGTTTGAGATATTTCTACCAATCAAGATTTAATAAATTTGACAATTATTAATTCTAAATGTTTTAGCAGTGTGTGGATTATTTTTTTAATCCAGATTTATAATTGTTACAAATATCTTAGAAATCGCTTAGTTCTCAGAGCAATACTAAAACATATTACATGTTCAATTGTAATTTTCATCCTTTTTAAGTTATTACAATGAAGATCATTGATTTTTGCTTTCTAAAATAATCCAAAATGATGGGATAAAACGTCTTAAAATTAAAAAGAACCCATACACGTAGACTGTTCAGTTTTAAGTTATGTATCGGCAACATAATTTATCCATTTTAAACAGTTGATACTCCATACAATGGCATTTTTCATCCAAACTAGCACTTACATTATAATTCTAAGTAATACAAGTATCCTTAAAATACCTTAATGATATCACTTTAATATTGCAATATATGTTTGATATCATTACGATATTCTAGGGGTATTTGTGTCACTTGGGATGTGAGATTGTATATTGTAAATGCTCAAAAAGACCATAAATATTTACTTATATATACTTATTAATATTTTTATTCTAATATATAAACTAAAAAATATTAGACTCGATCTCCTAGGATAAGAATCTTAGAATCTAGGATATAACAGTTGTTTCTCTTCCTTCATTCATAGGGAATCTAAAATATTTTCCAAAAAATTAACGGCAAAAGAAATAGTGGTTTAATTAATTTCTTTGTTACTTTTGTTAAATTAAATGCATACATAACATTTTATTTTTGAAGCAAAAAAAAAAAATTATTCTTATTTCTAAGGTAATTTTCATTGGAATTAAATGGAATCTATACTAAAATGAATGATTTAGTGTGGCTAATCTAACAAGCACTAAAATAACATTGCATCTATGGAATTAAAAGCTGAACTTTATCGTTCACTATAATGGTTGTAATTGTAGTGCGTTGAAACCTAAGTGTAGGTTGTATACTACAATGCATGTTGTTACCCATCAATGTTCAATGCTTGCTTCCTTCTTAAACTGACAGATATTTTTTATTCAAAACTTGTTATGCAACAAATAATTTTTTTCTATTGAACAGGTCCATAAATATTTTTATAATTTTATAAAAATCAAATTTGTTATTTTTTTTTAAAAAAGTACCTTCATTATTTTGCTTGGTTTGAAAAATGTGTAAAAAGGAAACATATGTTTCGAGAAATAATTCTAAAATCTGAGTTTATTTAAAATTAAACAGTACTGTTTTTAACTGAAAATTCTTAAGAAAGTAAAATTAAACAAGACAGCTCTCTTCAATAAGCTTGTTTCTAGTATAGTTGAAAACTATATTTTAAATAAAATAAGTGCAACAATAGCTTCATTTCAACATAAACACAAAAGTTATATATATATTCTTATTTGTAGATTACATTGAATTATTTCGCTTTTAATTTTTTTTAATATCTCACAAGCATTTTATTTTAAAATATATGCCTAAGCCGAACTGAGTTTAACAATTCAAAAATATTTTCACTTAGCTAGGATTAAAAATATTTTCATTCCAGCATCTATTTTTTTAATTAATGCATTTAATGTATTAGTTATAATTTTTTTTTATTATGTATAAAGCACTTTATATTATTACAGATACCAAAAGAATTGTGCCTGATAATTCAAAAATACACATCTTCCCTGGAAATGGATAATAAAATAATGGAATTGAAAGCCAAATGGGAAGCAAGGTTGTTAAATACTTACAGAAACTTTATGAATGCATCATCATGTTTGTTGATTGACCTTATTCAGGTAAATATTATGTAATTTATAAATTTTCTATAACTTGATGCATGCTTTACTTTTTGATAACTATTTATGTTTCTTTTCCAATCTAAACTTTTTTGGAAAGTATTGTCGTTCGGCACATAAAATATTCGTTAATCTTAAAAACCAATAAATTTTTTTCCCCGATCCGGCATTGAAAGGTTGTTGCTAACGATGGTGAATAAATTATTCATAAAAAATAAAATCTTGATAACATGTATCAAATGCACCTAAGTGGCATTACTTTCCGGTTCACCTAATATTTTATTATATTGTATCAAAACTTCTGTAACTATACTCTATATTTTGGGCTCAGTAAGCTTTTTTTTATTCATGATAAATTTTTTTTATTCAGTACCTATTAATATTTATACTTTGAAAAATTCAGGAGTGTTTAAAGTATGTTTTTTTTTCATTGCGTAAGTTTCATTTTAAAAATAAAACTTTCATACTTAGTATTCCTTACTCACCTACATTATTATAATTTTTTAATGTTGCAATAATTACTTATGCAATATATTGCTTAAAAAAAGATTGCTACTCTTTTTTTTTTCTAATAAAATTTTTTTTAAAATGGTGTGTCCTAAATGATACCAATAGTTATTTTTATATTTTAACAAATAAAGATATTTCTCTCTTTTAAAGATAATGTTACGAACAGTTAAATTATGTGAATTATTCATAAATCTAACAAATTAAAGACGTGATTGACTTTTAAACAGTATGCATAAAATTTGTTTATGCAGTCTATATGATTCTCATTTGATGTATATTAATTCTCATTATTTCCTACTCAACCCTGGTAACACCTTTAGTAATCATACACTAACTATGTAAGTGGTTCAAGAATATAGTTTTGTTTGTTTGCAGGTGGTGCATTTTAACAATTTTGCAATGTCAAATTTTTATGGTGATGATTTCAGGGGTCATGTGCTTATTTTGTTATTTTCAGCAGGTCTAGTAACAAATCGTATAGGATGAAGTTGTCTGATTTAAAAATGATAGATTTCAATCAACATTACTGTAATCATGATTTTGTTTTGACATTATTGAAGTCCTACTCTTGAACTGGGTGAAGTCTTGAAGAACTCTTTAAAAAATTTTAATTACTGCTTTCACGGTATATTAACTGATTGATACAGGTTATTTTTTTTTTTAATTCAACTGTGGTATACAGTTGTTCTAGTAATTGATCTTAAAGTATTAGGATTTGTTCAATGCCACACCATTAAGGAAATTATTGCAGGAAACTGATAACTTTTTGTTCTAAAGAAAATTCTAAGGTTAATATATATATATATATATAAATTACCTAAATTTTATTCCAATAGTGCAGATTATACTTTCTTTTTTTTCGATAATTTATATTGTTTTCCGATAATTATTTTATGTGTATTTTATTTTTCAATTCATAAATATTTTATGTTAACCTTAAATTAATAGTGACTTATTTTCTATGATTAAATTATCTAATTAATTTTAAAAAATTAAATTACATTTACTCTTATAAAATTCATCTTGCTTAATAAAGGAAGCTAGATTGCTAAGTTTGTTTAAAATTTTAAGTGTTCGTATTTTATGTATATATTATTATTTTATTCATTTTGTATATATTGTTATTATTTTATTTATAACTATTATTTTGTATATATTGTTATTATTTTATGGCATACTATATTTTGTTTTCAATTTCTTCTTGGAAACTAAACTTTTTTTTTTGCACAAATTATAGCATTCTGAATATATTTTTTTTATAAATCAACTTGAAACTAACCTAAAAGTTTGATAGCTAAACTTTTCATCTTATTTTAGAAATTGAGCAAAGTTTTTAAGCAAGAAATGCTGATTATCAAAGCTAAGTATCTAAATGATGTCGAAGCTTCTTATAAAATAATTGTGGAACACAATGACGTGTGCATTTCTAAATTGATGACATATTATTCTGACATGTTTGATAATGGAACAACTCCTAATATTGAAGGTGCTGAAGGAAATAGCCAATGTCCCAAGCTTGATCCAGATTTATTGCAGGTAAAAAGTGATTACACAATTTCACAACTAATTTTTATGAAGTATGCAACTTCAGTTTAAAGTAACATTTTCTCAAATATTATAATTTAATCATTGTTATAAAAACAATTTTTTTTAATTCTCTTTTTTACTGAAACTAAGCTGATATTTATTGTATATGTGTTTTAAACTAATGTTTTGTATTAAAGTTGTTCCTTAAAGGCTCTAGCATTTATGAAAAATGCTTATTTTAATATTATTTGTGAGCAAATATATGTTTATAATTGGTGTAATTGAACCAGTTATTTATGCCTGTTATCTTATTCCCTTTATATTCTTAATTGCATCTTATTCCGTTTAAGATGGGAGGTGCAAACATATGTTTATCTCGAAGACCGAGAGTCTTGGGTGAAAGGCTTTTTACCGTTATGCCTTAATCCATCAAATTACTGTAATAGGAATGTGTTCTTTAATAATGTACTTTAGTTTGATGCTTTATTATCCAAATTATTAGAATATATTATAGTGTCTCTATCACTGAGGTTTATTTTGGAATCATATTTATGAATGAACTATTTGGCACAATTTTTGCTATAATAATTCAACTATACAAGGTAGTCTCAATCTTAATGTTAAAGTCGTCAATTACCATCTTAATGTCTTTTTGAGGGCAATCATCATGAGTCAGTTTCTAAATGTAGTAGAAACCATCCTTATCAGGGTCGTCTTTATCTTTTGATGCATGCTAAAGTTTGCCTTGAAGTTTGCCTTTCATGAGCAATTTACAGATTCTCTTATTTACAGGCTTGAAGTCAATTACTCTTTGTTTTAAACTCTTGTTAACGATTAAAGTTGTACCAAAAGTGTGATAATTATCCTGGCAACTGTAATAGACATCACTGTTTTTTTTTCTCTATAGTTCTAATTTCAAGCCATCTAATCTCTTGTGTAGCTAAAATGTTGATATTATAGGTTTTATAAATGTCTATGAGATTTCTTGGAGTCCCACTCATGTAGAGTGAGCGTACATTCCAAGTTTCGATTTTCAAATCTGTTTTCGTTCCAGTTCGTCTTCGTAGGGGCAGGCTGGTTTTTACTTTTTGAGATTTCTGCACAGTGGAGTTACTTTTTCGTGGCAGGTTTCTAGGCCCCTACTTGGCTGACTGACCCTGTTTTAGTCATCTTGACCATTCTCACTGTAATATTAAAAACTGAGAAATCTAACTATCGATTAAAAATTATACTGCTAT
The DNA here is from genome assembly GCF_043381705.1 of Parasteatoda tepidariorum. NCBI lineage: Eukaryota > Metazoa > Arthropoda > Arachnida > Araneae > Theridiidae > Parasteatoda > Parasteatoda tepidariorum. The sequence continues at coordinate 11,680,093 of NC_092210.1, forward strand.
CTCAAATACACAATGCTCTAGCAAAAATAAAACTCATTTTATTGTAACCATTTAATGATGCTCATTTTAAAAAGCTGTTGAAAGTATCTTTTTCCCTTCATGTTTATATAATACAAAACCATATTCATGTAAGTCTCTCATTTCAAGTATAAGATTGAGACTACATGTATATCTAATCCTATGGACATACAATGCTACCTTGTGCGAAAAATAATAGTTTTAAAATGATCTGGAACATTAACACAAATATGTGGTGAACAATAAAGTTTTCTAGCATGCTTGAGTATAGGCCAGGAAATGAGTGATTCATGCTGGCATGTATGTATGACAGTGGGCCCTAAAAGGTTTCATTTTGACCAATTATAATCACATCCTGTGCTGGCTGTTGACTTGGCAGAAAATGTTCATATCAACATAACGTTTTATGAAAACAGAAAGGGTTTGTGCTCTAAAAATATACTAAAATTTTGAATAATTAATTGATTTTAAGGCTGTTTTTGGCCCTGTCATTTCATGAAATAATGCTTTCTACGAATAATATACTTTCATAACTGCTGTGAGTATACCCCAGTTAATTATGACTGTTATATCAAGTTTAGCCTATGCTAATTCTGAAAGAACAGAAAGCAAAATTAAAAAATGCAACTGTTTGGTGAAATTTTCAAAAATTGAGAATTATTGTTTTTTAAATTCCATCTTGATTTAAAAATCTCGCCGAATTTGCGATTTTTGAAAATGTTTAATTTTTGAAATAGTTAAACTATTTATCTATTCTAAAGCCCCAATGATTTTTTACTGCAAAATAGTGTTATGTTTATATTTTTTTTTTCTCAAGAGCTACACATCTAAACTGGGATCTTATTTTTTCATTTACTTTGAGGAAAGAGCTTTGACAAACTCTGTTTATAATTTTCATATTGATGGCAAAATCTGGACAAATTGGCCATTTTTTTAAATTAAATTCTACATTTATATATATTTTTAAATATTTAAGCTTTTTTGTTTTTAAGTTCAGACTATTTGTTTCAGTAAAATAGTTTATATAGTTTGTTACTAAAACATAGCTTCATTATTTTAAATTTTATTTTTATTGTTGAAAAGAGCTTTAAAAAACGCTCTAAAGGGAGATTAACACTATGACTCATTAAAAAATCTATAATTTTGCTGTGACATTCGATGTAAGATATTGGATTGTGTTTCAAATACAATATTTTTTAGAAATAATATGTATGTTCTTGACCCCATATCCAACTTCAAAGCTCGATTGTTTTGTGATCAAAGATTCATGCACGTTCTTGAAAAGATTTTTTAATTCATTGCCTTTAACCTTACACTGTTCCTCTTTCTATGTCTTTAAAACTAAGTTTGGATTGGATTTTCTATGCTGTCCTCTTTAATTTAAAACTGAAAATTGCTTTCGACTTCTTCACATGTGCTGATCTTTGTAAGCGAAACTTATTGTCCACCTGTGATTGCTAGTTTCATTGTAGAAGGACTTTTTCCCCGCATGTAGATACGTTAATTTGGCACCTTCTACCATTTCTGCAAGGGTAAGAAGGATATGATTCATTATTTATTATTGTAATTTGAAGCTTCAGTTATTTCATTTCTTAGATTTCAGTCCTTTTTTTATTTCTGATAAATTTGTGTTTATTGTTGCGAAAATTCGATTTTATATTGGGTTTAAATGAATTTACAAGGTACACAGTTTTGTTTTGCAAACATGCAAAGTAACAAAACATTTTATTCTCTCCACAAAAAATTTTAATTGATTTTTTTTGTTTTTTTCCTGTATCAATCCTGCATATAAAACTAATGATTGTTCTTCATTTTTGAAAAGTGTGTTCTGAAGGACTAAAACGTAAATTTTACATTTTTGGTTTTCACTTTTTCTTACCTTTGGCATTTTTAGCCATTCTTAGCATTTCCCATGCATATTATAAGAAGGAAAATAAAATAAGAGTTGAGAATTTTTTAAATTTTTTTTTACCCATTGGCAAAATGGGTCTTGGTTTGGATTTGATGGTGTCCACACATTTTTTAACTGTGTTCAAGAGTAATTTTAAACACTGTGCATGGGTCCTCATTGCATGCGTTGCTATGGCGATCGCTGCTGTTTTTCTTTTTATTTTCACTAGCACATTTTTAATGTATGTACATAATAATTTAAATTATTTTTATATTCTTTTTATTATTAACGTATAATTACTGGCTTGATGGTAATTTTAATATAAATATGAATGATGAAGAAGAAGAAGTATTTTGTGATATCTTGAAACACGTACATAGGCAGGATATGAAAATCAATCAGACAACAAACATCAATCGAGGCAGTTTTTGCAACCCCATGGTTTGAAATGTTGTGGCGTTTGATGGAGTCAATCCAGAAAGAATAAGCATTTGACTAATGCATAACCAGTGATCGTAAAAAGGCAATCATAACTTTTTTTTCCTGCCAATGAGTATAATCTCTGATAACCAAATGTTTATCATTTCACTGATTTCTCTGTAAATTTTTTTATTTATTTGTTTACTGCAGCTTCAATATATTTTTTATCATCAATGATTTGCATAATTTGTATGATTAGTTAAAAGTTTTTAAACAATCACTGGTAACCAAATTCTTATGTTAACTATGTTTTATTTAAATCAAATATTTTTTTTTAATCTTTTTTTTCTTTGTATTAAAACTTGTTACTTTTTTTTCATCCATTAATATTAAATCAACTGTTCTTCTGGGAATGTTAAAATTGTACATCCATTCTTAAAACACATTGAGTTCAATTTTTTTAACTAAAATATTATTTGAACTAATAATCTGTTATTCGTGAAATGCTATCTATAATAATTATCATTTCAGTTATTGCATATTATTTTAAAAATTCGATATTCTCCTGCTTCTGAAATACTTCTAATCTTGGTTGTTAAAAATATACTATTTAAAACACAGTTTCAGTGTTAGATCAGAAATTTTCTTGTTTATATTTGCTGATAGATTGCTACTTTTTGGTGTATTGTTTTCCCATATAATTCTAAAATTATATCAAATCTTAGCCTACTAATTTGATTGTAGGCTAAAAATTCATGTAGATAGAAATTCCTAGCTCTAGGAAAATTTTTAGTGTATCTTTTTTATTGTTATTTATACATTCTGAACGCTACATGATGCAATTTCCTAGTACATCTCTTTAATTCATGTTAGTATATTTATGTACCTCTGATGTAAAAGTAATCTAGCACCATTGCATGCTTAGATTCTTTATTTTAAAATTTTGTTTTATTTTTTATTTAGATAATTTTATAGGCTTGGCTTTTAAAACGTGTCCATATTAATTGTTCTAGATATCACATTTGCTAAATAACACTTTTAGAACTATTCTATATTTAGAACTATTGAAATTTTAGAACTTAGAATAGACTTGTAAATTTGTGCAATGACTGACTACAACTTGATTTTAAGTTGATTTCACCTATGTTCATATCACAAGTTGTAAAGTATATTTTCTAGTCCTCATTTTCTTCCGTACAAAAAGATTCAGACTTTTTAATTATGATTTTACCTCAACCTCAGCTTTTAAAATGTCTCAATATTACTTGTTCTAGATATTACAGTTGCTAAGTAACACTTTTAGAACTATACTACATTTAGAACTATAGAAATTTAAGAACTTGTTAATTTATGCAATGACTGACTACAATTTGATATCACCAATGTTCATATCAACAAGTAGTGAAGTATCTAATATTTTCTTGGCCTCATTTTCTGCTGTACAAAAAGATTCAGAATTTTTAATTCTGATTTTCAGGGTGCGTACAGACTCCTTATACTCCTTAGAAACTCACTGGAAAAGTCTCCAATGAGTACTTGGAACTACTTAGATTTCCAAATTAGTCCTTAGAAACTCCTTAGATTATTGCGTTGCATAGATGAACTAAGTCCATTGATGAATTTGCTGTCCAAGCAGGGAAACTAAATGATATGACTTAGCTTTCAAAATCTAACAGTTTAAGAAACACTTTAAAAGAAGAAAAAAAATTGAATTGCAAGATTTAGAAGGAAAAAATAACAGCAAATAATTTTAATTTTACATGTTACAAGTAAACTTAATTAATAATTTGCTATGATTTTTTTTTGTGTATAAAATGCCTTAGATTTTCTTATGTATTCGTAATAACTGCTTTTTAATTTTAAAAAAAAATTGTCTAGTTATCTTTTACACAGAGTTTTTAAATTTTTGATAAGTCCTTAAAATTTTGGACTCCTTGGATTTCTTCTTCTGATCTCTGTATGAACCTTGGATTTTGCTTTTAAGCTAAAAGTTCCCCAATTTTTTTTTTCTCATTCTTGTTTGTCCTTGTTTAAAAGTGAAGAGCATACAAGAGTAAGATATAGAGTAGACTATAAATGAGCTAGCGACTTCTCAGCTGTCTACTATACACATATAAAATAATGTTAGTTAAATGGGAGCTCAGAAGGGACCACTAAAAAAGTTTAATACAACAAATCTTCACCACATCTCAGGTTAATTATAGCGGACTTTGACTGTGCTATAAAAAATGTTTGTATGATTTTTTGTGCATTTATTATTTTTTACTCTATCTGATTCAATCATATATCTTTCTCTCGTTTCCTGTTTTTATTCTTTTCAGATAAATATTTTGTACATGCTATGATAGAGCTGAAGTTTTTTTGCAGCATTGTTCAATTATATTGTTTCTTTAATTTCTAGTTATAAACATTGATTTCAACAAAATCAATTGAGATATTGAAAAGTAACAAGATTTTTTATAAATTTTTCTGCATGTGATTAAATTTTTTTTTTTTTAAGTGTGCATATCCAAAAAAGCAGGAAACTAGAAAAATAGCATTAGTTACTTAAAAGCTGTTTCTTCTAAGTAACCAGCTGAGCACTCTTAAATCAAAAATTTTGCCTGCATTAATATTAATTGAGAAGCTTCTTATGGTAGCAACAGAAGGATAAGGTAAGTACAGTTAATAATTAATGTTGTGTTCTGTAGCTTTTGCGGAGGAAAGAATATGTTGAAACCGCATTGCATATGGCATCAAAAATGCAATCCACATTATTGCTAGAAAGAATTGAGAAGTTAAAGTCTTCACTAAATAAACTAATGGATGATTCACTTGATATTGTTTATAAACATGAATTTTATACAAGGAGAAGCGAACTACAGAGAAACATCATAGTTTTTTGCATGAAACAAAAATTTGTCATTAATGATTTTTTCAGTAGGAGTACATCTCTTGAGCAGTATTTGAAACATAGTTAGTATTGTATGTGTTTTGAAATAAAGTAAGTGTTTAAAGACTGAAATTCATACTTTATTTACAATGTATATTTTCAATAACAAACAAAATGTAAAACTACAAAATTGCAAAAAGTTTCTAACAAAGTAAAAGGCACAGAGCTTTAGCTAGATATTATCTAGCGTACTACATGACTTAGAATTGTTGCTTTCTAGCTTACTACTGGACTCGGATAGGCATGAACTGAAAAAGAAAAGAAAAAATTTTATTAAAATTTGTATTTCAACTGTACCGTATTGTCCAAAACAAAAATTTATATACATGATAATATGTAACTTGCAGGTCTATGTATGACTTCTAACAATAATAACTTATAGCATGAGAAATTTTTTTTAAATGACAGCAGTTTTATAGTATTGTTCTCTTTTTAGAAATATCCTAGGTGTAACATGATGTTTAAATTTTTTCTGGAAAGTGTGAACGAGGGTACTTATAACAACTAAAAAAATTTCTGTTTACCCAATATTTTTAGTTAGACTACTACTAACATCTCTTTCTTTGTTTCAGATAGTTAAGATATGAAGGTGAGCACCATTTGAACATAGATTAATTCTATGTGCATAAATGAACAGAATAGAAGTATATTTAGTAAGTACACCATAAATCCTATTTTACAGTTAAAAAGTAGTTGCAACTGCCCTATTCAATATATCCTTTCAGAAGCAGGCCAAACGTACTGAACATTTACAAGTGATACATGAAAAAGTACATAAACTCACTAATATAGTATATTGGTTCGAACCGATAAATGTTTGTATTTTAAAGCACTTTAGTACAAAAAAGTTATCCATTGTACAAAGAACAAAAAGGGCATAACTTTATGCATCATTTTTAAAATGAATGAAAACTTAAAGAGAAAAAAAAGTGGCTTTTGAAATAATTCCACTGCAGTTTAATTTGTTTGTTTCATAGTTTGAATAACCTACATAAATTAAATTTTTTAATTGATAATTTAATTTTTATACTTGTGCAACATTTTAAAAAAGTTTTCAGTTAATCATAATTTCTCTTCGTTCATTATGTCGAATTCCTCCTACACCCTACTCAGCTAGTCATTCATTATTTTATGTGGTTTTTACACTGTATTTACAGCTAGTCTCAAAGATTTTCAATGTAGTAGGATTCTTTCGTTTACTGCATTCTTCGGGTTACTTTATTTTTAATATCTACTACTCATCACCAATCAGTTATATCTCTAGCATCATAATAAGCTGATTTTTTTATTCGAAATCTCTGTCACAAGTTTGACACACCTTCTCACTACCTTAAAAAAAAGTTTGGTATTTCTATAATGAGTGACAGAATTAACGTGTGCTTTAATATCTTAACTTAAGTCGTAACATTAGGAGAGGATATGGAACACAAGAATTCCAATTAATAATCCGAAGGTTGAAAGTTTAGTTTTGATAATATGAATACTCGTTTTCTTTGGAACCTTTTGTCTTGCTTTTACAATTCTTCTTACATACATTTTAAAGACTTGGTTGACAACAATTGACCATCTGAAATGGGACAAAGGATCTGGATCCTGATTTGCCAAGTTTTCTTCACAATGTTTCAAAATTATGGCAGTTAAAATGTACAGCAGATATTCTTGGTTGATAAGAATTAGTTGACCAAAGACCCATTTTCTTACTACCGTAGATAACCTTGTGTGGTCTGTCAATGCTGTGAGACATAAGTGAAGATATTAAATCACTCACCAATTCTGGCATTCAATACCCATTAAGAAAAATATCAAAGTTTTCTTGTCACTTTTAGGCTGTGAAAGGGTGTCAAATTTGAAATAAAATGTGTGAACATGAAGCTCTAGATGAAAATTTTAGAGCAAAATTCAGATCTAGATTAATCAAACCTCATTTCTCCAGTAAACTGGACTTTAAATGTGTAGTAGATATAAAAAGAAAGGAATTTTAACAGTGCAGTAAACTAAAGAAACCCAGTCCCTTAAAATTCTTTGTAACTACCTGTAAATATAATATAAAAACCAGACAACCATCAAAAAAAATGGATGGTTGTTTGGCTAGAGTTGTAGGTGGAACTAAAAGTGCAACCATTTTCACATGGTAGGTACACAGTTTTTCATGTTCGCATTAATTTTAAGTATGCTGCACAGTTGGAAAATTTTTATTCTTAGTACAATTGACATTTTTTTCACGCTAAAAAGTGTTCCGAAATTCAAAAAAAAATTTCTTCGACCCATTCTACTATATGTGTACTTAATTATTCATGATTACTGCCTTTCTCATATGCTTTTGAAACTTGATAGATTAAAGAAAACTCTGTAAAATTTCATTGTAAATTTCTCTGTAAAATATAGTAACAGCTTAAATATAAAATTTTATTCAATTAATTCATGTAAGAGAATGGTGGTATCCTCTTTATTTAGAAAGAGAAGATTGATTTAATGGGAAAAATACTTCACCATTCTTTTTTACAGTGGTTAGGGCATACCTCTATTCTGTCTATTTATGCACTTATCAAATGGTTATCCCTTGTATTCTTTTAAAATTTTGTAACTAGAATTGCTCACGAAAAGCGAATACAGTATTTCCCATTGATATAAAAGTTACCTTGAGTTTGTGTCATAACTGAACACAAAACATGTGTAGTAAGGAAAAGGGGAACTTTCTGGCCCTAATGGACAGGAAAATAAACAAAACTGTTGACATTTAACAATCCCCAGAGACCAGTAGCATGTAAAAGTTGACATCTCCATTATGAAAATAAAGTGTCAACGAGCAATAAAATTTTATTGCTGTATTATTAACTAATTTACAATATTTTCTAATTATTAAAGTATAACTTCAATTTCCTTACACTTTTGCTACACCTTCTCATAAGTAAAACTGAGAAATCTTGCTGAAATTTGAGATTTACCATAGAAATCTGATAAGAATGTTTGACTTGCAACTAGTACTAATAATATAAATCATTGTTAGTACATGATTTCAAGATATTGGGGCATTTAATATTCTAACAATGATAAATATTTCATCACAAAAGGCACAATTATTTTGCATTTTTATCTGCTGCAATCATCTGCTGAATTTAGTACTAGGTGATTTTGACCTCATACTTTGTAGTTATTCTAAGGATGAAAAGGATGTTCAGATTTCAATGACAAGTCTCAAATTACAAGTTAAATATATTTTAATGATTGGAAAATATTATAATACCAGGGTTCCCATTTAATTTCAGAAAAAAATTTCCCGACTTTTCCAGGTATTTCAGGAAACTTTCAATGTAAATCCCGACTATATTTTATCTATACTATACAATTTTCTTATTTATAATGTCAAATATTAGATTTCGTGAGGAAAAAAATATGGAGTGGATGGAAAAGTTTTGTTAAAATGTGAGTTTTTACAACAAAAAATAGTAATAGATGTTAGAATTTTTTAAATAATTGATTATTGTTACTGCAAATTCTAAGACTGGTTATTTTTCAGTTTTTTTTTCAAAAAGATTTCCTGACAATTCCAAGTTTTCCCTGATCCATGAGAGTCCTGTAATACAGTAATGTCATTTTATAGTTTGTTTGCACCCTATTTTCATAATGAAGATGGTACTTATCAAGTACACGAAACCTGTATTTGTAACGTTCCTGTGTTGTGTATTTACTTGTATTGTTAAGTTCTGCTGTATTAATTTTTGGGTTGTCTTAGAGTGGGCTAAAATGCCATGAGTACTTTTATTAAAAGACCCCACCCAAACAAAATATTTCATTAAAAATTGAATTTTAAGGAAATTCTTTATTTTTTTCCTATCCAAATTATAAGATTTAAATAGTGTGAGTACAATTGTGTTTGAAATCCAATGCATACCTTTTTTTGTTGGAACGTCTCCCAATGTGTAACACTACTGGACCTTGTTTAATTTTCTTAAAGGCTGCTATGGCTTCTGAATGTGAAAGGCCTTGTAATGGTTGACCATTAAGCGTATAAATTTCATCTCCTAAAAATAAATAAAATTTTATACTTATTGTATGAAAAACAATAGATATTTCAAAAGAATATGTAATATATAAAGATTCAGGATTATTGATTATCAATTACGCCTTAATAAAAGAATATAATAAATCTAGTTACTTTAAAAGGCAAGTAAACTGTTAAATTTTAGACTGTTAGATTTTGTCAATAAATAAAATAAAAATCATATTCTAGAATTTTATGGGTATATTTAAGACAATAATTTTCTATTTGGAAACTGTGTCAAATATATTCATCATTTTTTGAAAATTAAACATATGTGGTTGAAAGTAAAGTGAACAAAGAGTAGGAGAAAATCACTGTAAGTCAAGGTTTTAAAAATGTGACAGTTGTTCAAAGAACTTCTTTTTCTTTTGTTTTATTATCATTTCAAGATTGATGATATATATATGTTATTGATATATATTGAGAATATATTTTTTCTAATTTGAAAACTTAGTTTTGAAGACATTTTTAGTTTTGATCATGCTCTTGATAAGAACATTGATATAAATGTACAGCCAACATCTTACACGACGCAACCTTTTGTTGAGCAATGTCAGGAAACAATCAAAACTAATTGCTTATAAAGGGTCCCTATTTTTAAGAATTATCATCTGATATTGAAAAAAATTGATCTTTCTAAATGTAGTTAAGATATTTTCAAGCAAATAGAAAAATATTTTTAAGTGAATAATTCCCAACATAAAATTTAAGATAGTTTTACCTTTGTAACCCATATTAACACTAACAAATCACTTGTTTGAGTTTTATTTTGTTAATTTATTTACAATTTAATTTTTTTGCAGCAAAAATGTGGGGAAAACTAACACAATGCATATGTGTTTGTCATGTGCTGCCATTTCCTTATATATCTTCAGGGTGTATAGAGTTTTTAAAAAATGCTTATTTTTGATTAACATATTTTAAAAGCCTTTAAAGGGGCTTTTTTTATTCAGTGTTGGTAAAAAGTGCTTAATTTTCTATCTTTTAAAAAGAGATTGTTTTTCGTTGCTGTGTCGATTGCCTTTCTAAATTACAAAAATTGCATGATTATGTAAAGTTTCTGAATTTTATTGATTTAATGTTTTGATAAATTAAGAACATTAAACTATAGAAAAAAAGTAATTTTTATTCCTGCACAGATCCTAATTATGATTTATTTATTTATTTATTTTTTTGGAAAGTGATAAAAAATATTTATTTTTTGTTGAAAAAACTGGCTGCGCACCCTGATCTTGTTACAAAAGTTTATAAATACAATAATTCTTCCCTTGGCTTGACAACTTTCAAATAAACCTTAACTAATTGTTCTGATAATTTAAAAATGTAGCAATCTTGTATTGTTCTTTATAAATATTTGTCATAAAAAAAATTTAAATCTAAATTTTATTTCACATATATATGAAGGTGTACCAGTTTGACATTTTATAAAACAAAGTTTCAAATTGGCAGTGGATGAAGGATGCATAAAATAAAGAATAAAATTTTGAAATGAGTGATTTTAACGACCTTTACATCTTTATTTACTGCTTTAAATGACATATATATTCGGTTAATTAAGTTTATATAGAAAGATGCTTAAATTCATTCCCTGATTACCCAGATTAGAAGTTAATTGAAAAAAGCAATAATAGTTGCAAAACCAAGTGTATAAATGATGGAATGAATTGAGTAAATATACATTGTAATGTTGTGTCATAAAATTGTTACTCAAATACATGCATAGCTGCCAACATGATAGGAAGAAATCCTGTAGATTTTGCGAAATAATATAAATTTCATAATTGTCAAAAAATTTACTAAATATTTTACACATAAGGAATTTTTGTAGTCATCAAAATAGAAAAACTGCAATATTTTCCAGTTATGATTGACATTAAATGAACTTGAAATGTTATGTATAAGGTTTACTGACAATTTTGAATAATAATAGGTATTTAATTCATCAAAGATAGTTAAAATATTTTTTAATTATTTTAAAAAGAAAGCTCTGAATTAAAATAAACTTTACATTTTAGAACAAAAAAACTTTTAAACTAATATTTAAAAATGAGGCTTGCTTCATTATGTATAAGTAACACTTATTTAAATATTCAAGCAAGCAATAATCTGCAAAAAAATTTCTATTTCAACAGGGATTTTTTAAGGAAGCTTACCCAATTTTAGGTAATTTTCTTATGAAACTAAGAGAAACTGGCAAAATCCAGTAGAGTTGGCAGCTATGTACATGTATTAAAATTCCAGAGTGTGAAGAATGATGTAATATAAAAAAGGGTGTTTTGAAAACAACTGTGTGGAAATTTGGATTTAAGACTGCTTTCTTCGTTTATTTCTTATACAAACTACTTTTTCAACTTAAAATGTCAGTTTTATTCCTGGAACAGATTTTGAAAGGTTGGTTACGAAGTCCCTGAAACCCAAATTAAACAATGCCCAGATGTATACTTAATGGATGACATGAAAACAAGGCAAATTTACACCTTCATCCACCTAACCTTTATAATTATAATAAAGGGTAAACAAAATAAGTATTTTAAGATTAATAATGAAAATTCGTACCTTCTCTAAGAGATCCAGTTTCAGCTGCCTGGCCATTTGTAAAGATAGTTTTTACATAGAAACCAAGTTCGCCTTTTGGAGAATCTTTACCACCAACAATACTGAATCCTAAACTTTTGCGGCCTGGTCCTTTCTCAAATACTACTGTATGTAGCGAAAGTTGGGAGGATTTAGGCCGCCTAGGCAATGTGCAGATACCATTACTGCCCATCTGTGAAATTAAAATAGGAAATGTAAGTTCATTAAATAATGCAATATTGCTTGAAAACATGTCAAATTTATAACATAGAATAACTAGTAATTCTTAGAAAACTGTCTTAAATGTGGTCAGTTTTATGTACAATAACTATTAAACTAAATAAATATTTACATACATAGTAATTAGACAATAAATCTTTAAATAAAAAATAATATTTTAAGGCAGTATATGCATTTTATTCTAATGCACAATTTTGGAGAATAAAAAAAATTTGTTCCTCATTTGATTCAAGATAACTATTTATCGCTAATGGTATGCTGCAAACGAAACTTATGCTCTAGGCAATAAAATTACGTATGGTTCTAAAAACTATGTCTGTCACAAACCCAAAAGGTAGAACTAGGATATAAGTAAAAGCTATGAGGATACCTTGCGTATTTATCGAACAAAGATAAAAACAGGAATTCACTGCACGAGATTGTTTGCTTTGGTTTTTGCTATTGTATTTCTACACTTAAAAAGAACGTAATTGTTGATAGATAGTTTGCATTTTGATATTATGGGTCTCTAACTTTTTAAACTCTCTATACCAATTTAGGAACATATTTTCCTGATATTTACAACTTGGATTTTTTAAAATTCACATCTGTCTAAAAGTCTAGTCAAAAATTGTAACTAAAACATATATATTTATAAGTAAACTTGCATACATTTATATTTTCACTATGCATGTTTAAAAGTCTTATCAAAAATTGTTACTTTAAATACAGTCTGTATTAATTGTATAGCTTATTAATCATTAAAGTATTCTCCTCTAACCATTAAGGTAACATGCAAAAATTTGATTATTAGATCAAAAGTTCTTGTGTACATTATACATGTTTTAATGTTTCAGAATTTTTTCCATGTTAACTAATATGTTACTGTGAATGACCAAAATTGATGATTGTTGACTTCCACCTGTGAATGTTGACTGTCACAGTCGCTTTGGTAAATGTCCGAAATATATAATATGTCTAGTAAGTGCCACTGGTTGGTATGCCCTACATCAATGTTTAAGGTCAAGTGCCACTGCCCAGTATGCATTTTACCAGTACTCTGAACACTGCACTGATGTTTTTCCTAATCTATCCTCAGCAGATATTTAAAATATCGAATAAATATAATATTAATGAATAAATTAATATCAAATATTTCAGACATTCACCAAAGTGACTATGTGATTGTTGACATTCACTGGTGAAAGTCGACATTCTCTTGATTTTGATCAGTTACGGTAACATATTCAATAAACAAGTTTTCAATTTGCTTCAGATTTTTTAAGAAAAAATACGCTTTCTGCTTTCGCTACATATATGTGTATATATTAAGACACATTGTATATGTGGGGTTCAAATAGAAATAAATAAAAAAAGAATTAGGATGAAGTAAATTGATAATTAAGTCTCAATATTATACATACGCGTTCATTGTCTATCTTTGGCTTTGGAGGTAAATCTGGATTAGAATGCCTATTATCGCCTGAGCAATACTTCCCAGCATCTGACTGCCAATGCCTTAGCCTTGGAATGGCATTGGAAGATTGTACGTTGTGTGACTCGTGTAGTTCTGGCACTGGTGGTAGAGTTGCTTGAAGTCTTGAGGAATCTTCTTTAAAGCAGAGGTCTTCAGTAAGCTGTAAATATTAAGAAAATTTAGAGATGAATATGAGATCTTAAAACATATAAATTGCTAACACAGTATTTTATTTGGAAGAGTCATGGTATAGTTTATCCATAGAAAGAGCCATCTGCTGCTATGGAAACAAGAAATAGAGCATTACCCTTTCTCTCGCCAAAACCTGTCTTAAATAAAGACCCAACTATCTTGATCTATATATCTATCTAATCTAAATAATCTATTCTTGAAATAGTTCATCCTTGTAACCATAGTCACCGCAACTGCTCCAGACGAATGGCTAGAAGAGTTCTTTATATAGACAAACTATACTTTCTGTAGCAAAGAATTGTGATAAGCCCAGAGAAAGCTCATTGTAGATTTATTGCCCTAAGTGTAAGTAAATTCAGTCTGAACTCTTGGCACATTTTCTACTTAGCCTAAAATATATCAGACAAATTAGCAAATTATTGTGACGCATTGCAAAATACCAGCAACATTTGCTAACTGTCAGATTTTTAATTAGTGTATATAAGTTATAAAATGTAAAATAATTTTTTTTTCTGAAATTCTGTTAGAAAAGTAGAGTTTTTCACTACACATTTTTTAGCGCATTTGCAAAGAGCCAGATTTTTCAATTAGCCTACAACATATACATAATCATATTTAAAATTCTCAAGCTATTAAATTTTGCAAAAACTACATTAAGAAAATTTCACAATTTGAACAGAAATAACATGTTGGTCATCTTCATTCTATATGAAAATTATTACTATTACTTAACAACATAAATGAGAACTTTTAAATTGATTAAAAAAAAAAAAGAATTCAAAATTTATCAAGAAATTAATTTTGTCAAAGAAAATAAGTTACAGTTTAATTTTTGAAACTAAATGTACTATTTTGCTCAAAAAAATTGTCTAGAATTTAAAACAGACAAAATAGTTTTAAAAAATTACATAACTTTAAAAAAAATAACCATAATTTATGACCTACATAAACTTATCAACGAATAATTTCATTCAATTATTGCAGTTTTTTGCGAATACAAACAGATCATTAAAAAACTAGATCACTAACTACTCTCCATTTTCTTTAAACTCTATTTTTTCTAAATGAAGGTCATTGCGAGCAGACTTCAAAATTACTATAATCAGAGCTTAAAAAGAATAATCTTCGAATGAAACTTGAAAAAAATTATATTTCTTGATTATCAATAAGCATAAGGGCAGTCTGAAACAGCTATACTGTGCCAAACACGAACAATGAGCAGGGCTGATTGTGCTCCAGAAAAAATCCGGATTTCCAAATTTTTCGCTAACAATGATCCGGAATTTTCCGGAGATCGAAGGTCCAGACGTTTAAAAAAATCATTGATCACAGAAGTTTCCGGATATTAAATTTTCAAACGTGGAACTTAAAAACACTATTTTATTAGGAGAGCCAGCTACTTTATAAGCTTATATTCATTTTTTTATCAATAAATCGTTATTATAATCATAAACTCAAGAAAGAAAAACATATTTGTAAATTTTAATTACTTCTCCAGGTCATCATAGGTATGTGTAAATGGTATAGGCGTATGTAAAATTTTATATATATTTTAAGTAAACTAAGAAATATCGAGAAAAAGGGAAAAAAAACCTTGTTGAAATTTTTTTCAATTTAAACTGTTTTTTTTTTTAAACTCAAGAAATTTTCCGGAATTTTGACTTGAGTTCACAAGCACCCCTGAATGAGTAAATAGATTTTAAAAATAAGAGTGTAGTTAACAATATGACAATACTAATAAAGAGAGAGAAAAAACATGACTGGGATGCTTCTAACATGGATACTTGTTTATGTATTTACTCATAGTACTTATTACCAATCAAGAGCTTGTTAGCCATTTGTTTTTGAACGTTAAAGCTCTTAAGCAAATTTGAGCATGATCCTGATAGCTTTTCTCTCTAAAACCTTATTTCCACTAGCAAGTTAAAGAAAACTTAAGGTACATTTAAGCTTAACCTGCAAATAGAAATAAGATATTAGGGAGAAAAGATAGCAGGTTCATGCCAGAAGTTGCTGATATGACCCTTAATTGGGATCAAGTATTATGGATCGATAAAAAGTAATACTTTTTTTGCGTGCAAAAATAACTTTTCAATCAGGAAAATGTATAAGCACACAATATTCTAAAACGACTGTCCTAATATTGGGATCCCCTCTGCAGAGGATCAAAATTGTGATGGCATGTCTTCGGATCATCCTCAGGGATGTTTCCCAGACGTCGCCAATAGCTCATTGTGCAGCTCTACTGCGACGTAAATGAACTACAACAACAACCTAATATTGGGTAGGCAACTAAATTCCCACCGTTCGCCGTTCGTTTGCTTATTTTTTTTATAATTTTAACATTTCACATGTCATTAAATGATTATGTCATAGTGTTTCCGATAATCATTCAAAAGATGTTTTGAGTTAATCTATGTTAATTTTAAGATCATTAAAATGAAAAAAAAAACGAGCATTTTTGACATCTTTTTTGTTTTTAATCAAGGTTAAGTTCGCCTAAGATGCTCGTGGCATTGATGAAAGAACAGCTCGTGATTGATATGCCAAATTTAAAAATCGAAGTTTATTTTGGTCGGCCAGACGACTTCGATGAAGAGGAATTAAACGAAGTGTTGCACTAAAATTCAAGCTCAAACAAGGGACCTGGCAACAAAACAAAAAAAAAACGCTATGCTTCCAAACCATTAACTTCTAAAGATTTTTTTTATAAGATTCGACGGGAACTTAGTGGCCAACTAATTATATTGTCAAAAGTAAATTCAGAAAGGTACACATACATATTTAAACAAGGATAAAACGAAGACATTTTCAAAACCCGACAAATCACCATACCACAGCAAGTAAACTATCGTAAAATAATTATTTCAACCTATTCAAGAATTAAATAGAAGAACGTACCTCTCGCGCTAAAAGTAAATGCATTTCTTCTTCAGGTACACGTAGCAGTCGCCTTGCTTGTTCTAAACTAACTCCTTGTAACTTTTGTCCATTTACAATTAAAAGTTCATCGCCTTTAAGTAGTTTACCGCTCCTGGAATAAACAATTAAAATTTAATACAGACAATAGAAAGTATGCATCAATATAAAGTAAGTTTTATTTTCTAACTAATAAATATTTCAAATTAGCATCGATAATAGAGAACTAAGTCTGAAAAAATTGATTTCGAAGTTGAACCATTTATGAACTAAAGAGATTCTCTCGCCTCATCATCTTAAAATAAAGATTAATCTTTTTATTAATTATTATTATTTATTTTTTTTTTTTTGCATTATCCTAAATTCCCTACAAGAAGTGATTATTCTTAGATTTAAAAAAAAAATTCACATCTAGGGACAAATTAAGCAAATATTTTTTATTCTACCTTTAGAAAAATGTATCTACGTATCATTCAGCCCACCATTTTCGCCAACACTACGCCTAAATCATTTTGGTATCTTCAAATTTATTTTTACATAGCAGATAATCATAAAGAAATAGACAAAATACAAATATAACTTACTACATGCAAAAAATGAGAAAGTATTTGAATTTGAACCACGTCCGAATTCGTTCTCAGATTTGGCGAAAATGGTCGGTGAGACGATAGGTAAGTGCCAACTGTGTATATATATATTTATAAATATAACTATTTTACATTTTTTTAAATGTGAAATCGTTATATTTAGAATAATTGTTTTTTTAAATTTACGTCTAAACAATTGCATAATTGAACACATATTTAAGCAACTTTTTATAATTTCAAGCTCATTACAATATATTGTATTATTATTATACGTTTCAATCAATACGTGTGTTCTTAAAACTCGTTATCTTATTCTTCATAAAAAGATAGACATTCAAATGTTATATATATATATATATATATATAGCACTGAAAATTCAAAATTAACGAATGTCAACATTCATGTAGTCACATTTGCTGAATATTCTAAATATTTCTTAATTATCCTAGATTCTCACAATGTTGAGATTTAACATTAACTGAAAATTAATGTTTTGGATATTATGGCTATGTAAAGGCCGACATTCACTAGATTTCAAACTCTAATTGTAAAATATGACGTAACAATACTACAGTTGTTAGTCATGAACAAATAACATTAATTTGACTAAGATCTTAATTGACATTTGTCAAAAATTATTCCCCGTAAAGGGACACGGGTACAATTCAATTCAAATTCTAGAGACGTTTAATCCAAAGAGATTTACGATTTGAATAACAGGTGTGTGGTGAATGTTTATGCAGTGATGTGGTTAAGCAATCTTGCGAAAATCAAGTGCCCTTGAAACTTCTTTATTATCTCATTCTATGTTGAAAGAAGGGCATTTAAATGAGTAATATATAGACTCGCGAAAACCACAATTGAAGATTCACCTTTCAGAACTCGTATAAAAAAGGTTGCAGGACCCTATTTACGCACCTAACAAAAAACAAGTTTGAATGATGTATTGTAATTTATTTTTATGTAGCGTTTTGAAAGACATTAGCTTCTATTTTACTTTAATAAAAAACATATTCGTCACGCATAGTGAATGTGTCAATTGAACTTGGTATTTAGATTACACATAAAACCATTGTGTATGAATCACAATCTAATCTAAAAGAATCTGGCATCTGAAAGAGTCCAGTAAAACTAATCATTTTGTTTTCTACAAACATTAGAAAAAGCATAGTTCGTAATTCTTGTCCAATTTGTACCAAGAAGTGTATTATAATTATAACTAGTTGTGCAGTTTCAACCACGTAATTCATAAACGTTTCAGAAGCATAGCCCACGAAGTCAAAGGCTAAAAAATTTGATTGGAATGGTTCGTTACATTTAAACTTGAAATTTTCAGTTTGTAGCCAGTGGTCTGTAGACTCTTAAAACTTAGTAGCCACTTATTACTTAAACCTGAAGAATTTGTGACCAATATATATAATTTGTTTTCATTTATCGCCGTTTTTTAGCTTCTTTTTTTTTGTTGTTAATTCTTGGATTGATTTTTTTTTTAAAAAAACTCATTTTATAATGATTAATCGACTAATAAAAAGTTGATTCAATAATATAAATATATGACGAATTTTTCATATAAATATATGATAAAATTTAGTTAAACATACTGACTTTAAACAACTTTACTTAAAACTATTTAAGGAGGCAAACTACGTTTAATGTAAATGCGAATTGTTAAAGTTGTCAATTGTTAACGTCTCTCCTTCCACATGAATTTTTTTGTCACAAATTGATGGATTCTTTACGAAATAAAACTTCAAATAGAGACATACGACATTTTAATGAAAATTCTGATTTCCAAAGTCTTTCTGCACTGATGTTTTCTATACTTTTAACATCAAACAATTTATAAAAAAAGAAAGAAAACGATGGGAAAAAGTGCCAATTATTTATTTAATTTAAGTCGCCACTTCTTTTGTTGACTTGCCTCGTGGCGAGTGGTTATTTTCAAGTCTAACTGCATTCAACTATTAGTTTTAATATTAGTTGTAGTCATTACATCATCAGTTAATGATTCAGAGTTTAGAATCAAACATACTGAGTTTTGAAGAAAAAAAATATTATTTGCTCCCCTCCCCCCTCCAACATACTGTTATAAAATAGGGTTTTCACCAAAAGTTTTAATAAAAAAAGTAAAACTACATACAAAATATTCAATCTTAGAGGGCTCTTATCTTAAAGAATATACGGAGGGTACAACCACGCATGCATAGTCATTATACAGTACTAAGCACCATAAAATCATTCAAAATAGAGGCGAATAGTTACGTAATAGTAAAGAAATAAATTATTTTTTTACTTAAATTAAGGGTGATTAGAAAAAGTTTTTGAACCAATCTGTTCATTTTGACATTAATGAAGAAACAGTAAGAAATTTCGCGAGTGCCCGTAAAAACTCACCATTTCTAAAACAATCAACTATAACTTCGACTTACAATTGATTTCATGTTCTGCACATTAAAATGTAATTCCACTAAACACGAAAAATTCACGAAAATATTTTAGTGGTTCAAGTCGTAAATAATGAGCCATCGCACGACATATTTTTTAATCGTAGCTTTTTAAAGTCTTAAAGATAATAACGTTTATATACATTTATTTTTTGTAGATACATTTCAGTAATTGCAACTCTAGCGAATAGATAGTAATCAAACTCCTAATGTCTAGTCTAAGAAAGTTTGAAAAATAATGATTGAAAAACATGTTTCAAAAAAAGAAACTCTTACTTAAGGCTTTGAATTAATTGCATGTGCTTCCCTAATTCTGTGGAGCACGAAAATTCCATGAAAATATTTCACCGCTCAAAGTCGCAATTATAAAGGCGCGCAACTTATTTTTTAATCGTAGCTTTTTAAAGTTATCTCAAAGATACCAATTTTTATAGACATTTTTTTTTAAATTTCTTTATACGATCTAATGACAGAAATTCCATAACAAAAACACAGTAATCAAACTCTTGAAGTCTAATCTAAAAAAGTTTAGAAAACATATTTTGTAAAGAATTAACTCAGACTTATGTTTTGAATTTATTGCATATGTTGCACATCGGTACGTGCAGCATAAGCAATATATAATTTATTAATAAGTTTCAGTGCTTGAAATTCACTATGCAGAAATGCACACTGCGCGAAATAAAAAGCGGACCATCCTGAATAACTTTTGATCTAATGATCGGATCTTCAAGTTTTAGGACTCAATCTAAATAGTTCAAGGGGGTGACTTCAAATGTGCTAATTAATTAGTGCAAACGATATTTTAAGTAACGAAATCAGACAAAAAAAACTTACTTTTCGGAAAAA
>NC_092210.1:11701282-11734829 GCF_043381705.1 Parasteatoda tepidariorum
CATTTTACCGCTTTTTAGAAAATATCTGCATTTCTTATTTTAAATGTACTGTAAAAATATATTTCCTATTATTTATTAAGTATTATGGTAAATATAAAGAAATAAACTTCATTAAAAAAACACATGAAATGCATAAATCTTGAAATGCTTAAAATCATACTTTTTATCACAACATAAATGTCCAAGAATATTGCAGCTTTTTTTTGAAAATGACACATCACAAATTTGGCTTCAGATCATCCACAACCAAGCTACATTATTTCACAATGCTGTGAAAATTATTGAAGGGTACAAAATTTGAATTACGGAAGTGTCAAATGAATTCAATAATTTAAAAACAAAATTACGAGAAAGAATTGATAACGATTACATTCCTTTAATTATTCGAAAAGACATCACTAGGTTGGAAGAACAAGGTATCATTAAACGACCTGATTTTCAAAATTTTTACAATAACTGCTTGGAATATCTTGAAGATTGGACAATTCAATTCGAAGATATTAAAAATTTTCATTCGGTGACATTAAAAAAGGAGATTTTATGGGAATATGTGGAAAAATCTTTTGAATATATATTAGTAACCATTTTCCGTAAAATAACATTTGCGAAAATGATCTTTTTGATGATATGTCATTGGTAAAAAGATATGTTACAGATGAAAATATTAAATGTTGGTTGTCTGCAAATGTGGAAACAGACAAAAAATGGACGGAGTTATTCCTTCATTTTAAACAGAGTAATATTCTTTATCAAAATATTTTGAAAATTGTAGAATTCGCGCTGTCCCTTCCAGCAGCAACAAATGCAGCAACAGAACGTGTTTTTTCTAGTATCAATAAAATATGGACAACTGAAAAAACGCAGTTGAACATTAAAACTTTAAAATCTATATTAAGTGTAAAATATAATTTGACCATTCAAATTATATTATATTTTAAACAATTATATTTTACGAATTTACATAAATGTACGTATGTACATGAATGTACCATACGTACATGAATTCTTGTGAAATATTCCACGACATTTTGATAAATGATCCGAATCTATTGCAAAGTATTCACTCGAATCAAAAATATGACAGTGAAAGAAAAATCATAATTTTTTTTAAATAAAAATTTTAATTTGATTAAAAATCATGATGTTCAAATTATTATTTTTCACAAATATTTTTATAGATACCAATAACTAATAATAAATACATTTTTGTACAAGTATATGAATGTATACAATAAAATATATATAATTAAATTGTAATTCTCATTTCATCCCATTTGTCCCGCTTTGTCTCAATGAAAATGTGGTCACTTTAAGTTAAACTAATCATTTTGTTTTCTACAAACATTGGAAAAAACATAGTTCGTATTCTTGTCCAATTTTTACCAAGAAATGTATTATAATTATAAGTAGTTGTTCAGTTTCAACCACGTAGTTCATAAACGTTTCAGAAGCATAGCCCACCAAGGCTATAAAAAATTATTGATTAAAAAATTTGATTGGCATTGTTAGTTACATTTAAACGTGAAATTTTCAGTTTGTAGCCAGTGGTCTGTAGACTTTTATAACTAACCACTTTTTACTTAAACTGAAGAATTTGTGACCGATATATATAATTTTTTTTTAATTTAATCGCCGTTTTTTAGCTTCTTTTTTTTTGTTGATGCTTAGATTGATTTTTTTTAAAAAAAACTCTCATCTTATAATGATTAATCGACGACTATAAAAAAATTAATTCAACATAAATATATGACAAAATTTAGTTAAACATACTGACTTTAAACAACTTAAATTAAAACTATTTAAGGAGGCAAAGTACGTTTAATGCAAATTCGAATTGTTAAAGTTGGATGATTCCTAAGGAAATAAAACTTCAAATAGAGACATGCGACATTTTAATGAAAATTCTGATTTCCAGAGTCTTTCTGCTCTGATGTTTTCTACACTTTTAACATCAAACAATTAAAAAAAAAAAGAAAAATACGATGGGGAAAAATGGCCAATTACTTATCTAATTTAAGTCGCCACTTTTTTTGTTCGCTCGCCTCGTGGCGAGTGGTTATTTTCAAGTCTAACTACATTCAACTATTAGTTTTAATATTAGTTGTAGTCATTACATCATCAGTTAATGATTCAGAGTTTGGAATCAAACATACTGAGTTTTGAAGAAAAAATAATTGCGCCCCCCCTCCAACATACTGTTATAAAATAGGGCTTTCACCAAAAGTTTTAATAAAAAAAGTAAAACTACATAAAAAAATATTCAATCTTAAAGGGCTCTTATCTGAAAGAATATAAGGAAGGTACAATCATGCATACATCATTAGCACATAATACATAGTCATCACAGAATATTTATTGTCATTATACAGTACTAAGTACCTTAAAATCATTTAAAATAGAGGCGAATAGTTACGTAATAGTAAAGAAATAATTTTTTTAAATCTAAATTAAGGTCGATTAGAAAAAGTCTTTGAACCAATCTGGTCATTTTGAGAGACAATAAGAAAATTGTAAGTGTAAGAAAAGTAAAAAATTGTAAGAATTAGTAATATTGTAAGTGTGCGTAGAAACTCGCCATTTCTAAAACAATCAACTATTACTTCGACTTACAATTGATTTCATGTTCTGCACATCAAAATGTAATTCCACGAAACACGGAAAATCCACGAAAATATTTTAGTGGTTCAAGTCGTAAATAATGAGCCAGCGCACGACATATTTTTTAATCGTAGCTTTTTAAAGTCTCAAAGATAATAACGTTTATATGCATTTATTTTTTGTAGATACATTTCAGTAATTGCAAGTCTAGCAAATAGATAGTAATCAAACTCCTAATGTCTAGTCTAAGAAAGTTTGAAAAATAATGATTGAAAAACATGTTTCAAAAAAAGAAACTCTTACTTAAGGCTTTGAATTAATTGCATGTGCTTCCCTGATTCTGTGGAGCACGAAAATTCCATGAAAATATTTCACCGCTCAAAGTCGCAATTATAAAGGCGCGCAACTTATTTTTTAATCGTAGCTTTTTAAAGTTATCTCAAAGATACCAATTTTTATAGACATTTTTTTTTAAATTTCTTTATACGATCTAATGACAGAAATTCCATAACAAAAACACAGTAATCAAACTCTTGAAGTCTAATCTAAAAAAGTTTAGAAAACATATTTTGTAAAGAATTAACTCAGACTTATGTTTTGAATTTATTGCATATGTTGCACATCGGTACGTGCAGCATAAGCAATATATAATTTATAAATAAGTTTCAGTGCTTGAAATTCACTATGCAGAAATGCACACTGCGTGAAATAAAAAGCGGACCATCCTGAATAACTTTTGATCTAATGATCGGATCTTTACGTTTTAAGATTCAATCTAAATAGTTCAAAGGGGTGACTTCAAATGTGCTAATTAATTAGTGCAAACGATATTTTAAGTAATGAAATCAGACACAAAAACTTACTTTTCCGAATAAACTTACTTTTTTTCCGACGGATTCGTATTTCTGACCCCCAAAATATAGGGAGCAGCCATAATCTGAGAAATATTTTCGTCAGGAGAACGGTCTTAAATTTGGATCTGTTAAAGTGAATTTTATTTTTTGCGTATTTCGCCCTGGCTCGAGAGCGTTTAAAGCGAACCGAAAAAATTTTCTGCACACTATTATAAAATTCGTTTATCCAAAGATAATTTCATGCGAAAAATAACTTCAAGTAAATATCTATTATTTTATTTAATAAAAATCAAATTTTGAATTGTAATAGTTAAATATACAAGTCAGAAATCCGAATCCGTCGAAGAAAAGGTATGTTTATTCAGAGAAAGTATGTTTTTGTGTCTGATAAGAATAAGTCACAGTACTTTTGAAAAACAAGGGGCTTTTCGGTGATGTATATGGAGGCCTTTAATATATCAATAATAATGTACGTTTCGCATGCTACATCTGACAAACATAAAACTATTCTCTCATTTTTAATCTTCGTGCGAAACGTAGTTTTAATTACTTTTATTTTATGTTATTTTTTCCTTTTATAGTTTCATGTTTAATTTTTTACGTCAAAATGTGGTCGAAATTTAAATTTTAAGCAGTGATATATTTTGTTTCCAAACCTTTAAGAAACTATTATAACTTGAATTTAAATCGAGCACATAATTTCACGTGAAATTTGAGAACTCTAACTAGTTGGGAAATAATCACACGATAAATTCCAATTGGAGATAAATTATAGCTGTTGCGATTAAGAAACAATCAAATCTTCTATTGCTATCCTGAGAAAAGCTCCAGAGCTCTAGTTAGTCGGAAATATATTGAAAATTTAATTGCAAGATTACATTCTCACAGACAAAAGCGAATCGATAAAAACGTAGTAAAAATATATAAATAATTCATGATT
Source organism: Parasteatoda tepidariorum (assembly GCF_043381705.1). Classification (NCBI taxonomy): domain Eukaryota; kingdom Metazoa; phylum Arthropoda; class Arachnida; order Araneae; family Theridiidae; genus Parasteatoda; species Parasteatoda tepidariorum. The sequence continues at coordinate 11,705,675 of NC_092210.1, forward strand.
GTATGTAAATATAAGTAATGTATGTAAAACGATTTCGAAAAGAAAGAAGTGAAAGCTTTTAATGAAAAAGCAAAACGCTTCTTGCTTAGCCTCATTAATGCTAAAACGCTAGCTTGCCGCGAGTATATCTTTGGTTATAACATACAATTATGTAGTTAAGTTTGAGCGATTTAAGTGAAATCCGATTAGTGAACTGGTTATTTATACTGGTATTTTAAGAATATAATCGAGGCGATTATTATAAAAATAAAGTTTTCTGTAACAAGGTAATTGGTACATAAATAAAATGTTTCCAATATATGTAGCTAACAGTTTTTGCGAAAGATATAAGCAGGAAAAAGTTGTATTGTCACTAGAGAGCATTACGAACGTTAAAGATTAAACAGATCGTTTTATTGCGGTCCGATAATCTATTGAATATTCAATAACATACTTATTTAAACAGTTGCGTTTTTAGTAATACTGACAATTCCTGATTTTTATGTTATACAGGTTTAACAAATTATTGATAAGTATGCCACAAATAAACACTAACAATTTTAATAACTTTTAAAGCGATAATTACTGTCATAAATATAGAAAAAAGGATATTACTTTACAAAATCGTAGAACATAAGGCGAAACTTACCGACTATTTATTGTTGTAGCCCAAAAATGTTTTATTTATTGAAAAAAGAATATTTAAAAGCGTTAATAGAATGCATTTTTTTGGACAAAAAATTCTAGAAAAATTGTATTTTTAAAAAATTTGGTATTTTTAGGTTGGCCTGATGCAAGCGAAAAGTTGCCAAAAATGTAGACTTCTACCATTTTTTTTTATTTTTTTAAACACTAAACAAAATGGACGTTCAAAGAATTAAATAAAATAAGAACTTTTTAAAAAAATAGTTCAATTTCTTTGCGTTCAGCAAAACGATAAGTATCAAAATGTTTCTAATTTTCTAAATCTTCCAATTCGAAGAATATCTCAATGCATAGAATTTTTTTTTCATTCAATCTCTCTATTCTAAAAAAAAGTTTTTGCAGTTAATTTTGTCCCCTGAAAAACTTTTTAACTACGTGATGAAAATCTAAGATTAAGGAATCAATTCATTCAGAATCTTTCAGGGAAGACATTTAGGGCATTCAAATCTTTTACATAATTTTAAATTTTTATTTATTTTAGTTTTAAAGCACGATTTTGCAGTTAATAATGAAGAATAACCGCCGTTCACAACAGCCAATCACATGTCTGAAANAATAAAAAAAATTCTCAGTAAATAATATATATATATTACTTCAAATGTTATATAAAAACAATTGAATGTACCATTTAAATGTGCCTTTATTTAGTCTAAAACAATATTTTTGACGAAATGATTACATTATTTGTGCTTTGTATTTTAATCAGACTTAATAATTTTTAATAAATTTTCTTACGTTTACTTTATACATTATGTTTAAGTTTGGCGCAATACAGTTTCTTCCGTATTCACTGACAATAAACCTATCAGAGTATAATCTAATCGTACAAGAGAATTCAAATAACTATTACTAATTCATATTTATAAATTTTATAAAGTTTAAAAAAGTGAAGTTTTAAAAAGCCTCTCCCTTGTTACTATTGATGGAAAAAAACTGGCAGTTACTTTGTATTGTACAATGAACAAGATCACATAACATTTGCAAAAATCTATTAGTACCCCAGTGATGGGAGGGTATTATGAATCTTAATTTTGATTAAATCGTTCTTGCCTGACGATTTTAAACCGAAACGACATACCGCCCCCAATTCTTTTCGCGGAACAATGTACCAGCATACTTAATAGGAAAATAATTAAAATTCCTAAGATTTTGCTCAGTTGAAAAATTAATGTTAATTAAATACTAAGCAAATTTCTCGTCGTTGAAAAGTTACCTTGAAAATAAATTCAATATGCAACAAACATTAAATAAACTTTTAAGTATGTAAGTTAATTTAAAAGTTCTAAATTATATGTTTCTTAAGTGAAATTATGAGTTTCAATTGTATACACATTAAATTAATAACTTAGTATTACTAATTGTCTGCTTCGATTTCAAGTTTAATTATTTTCAACAGATATCAGCGACATTGTTAAAGTTCTCTGTGTATTGAATTTTAGTAAGTTTAAAATCTGTCCAGCAGTCATNGCCCAGGCTCACAAAGGGCTGTCGTGCCAATGCTGATGATGATGAAATTTAAAATCTGTCCAGCAGTCATTAAATCACACAAAACACCATCAGTAAGAGTTTGGGTCGATTTAACATCACAGTGGGCAGCAAAAAAATTAAAATTATTTCCATCTCTGCCGTGAGATAAGATAGAAAATTCATCCCAATCCTCCATTATGTGCTGTACTACTTCCTCACGCACCTCTCGCGCCATAACTTGAGTATCGTATAATATGTATGCTATTGCTCGAAAAAAGCAAACTCCCTCATCAACCAATAACTGATATTGACACCGTAGCACAGTTTATGTTTAAAATTTCTACAGCCAGATTAGAAAAGATCAAAAATGAATCTCAATAATTACATCGCAACTAAGTCATTGTTTACATAAAAATACAAAATGATCTAAAGAAATACCTAACGTACAACATTTAAATTTACTTTTAAACATTTAAACGTTACATTTAAATTATTACTTAAAACAATCTAACACAATAAATTTAAACAAATACTTAACGTATAACTAGTTATTCAACACTGAATTATTACTTAAGACAACCTAACAAAAAGGTTATAGATGACTATAGTGTTGCCAATTTAGATTGAGATATACCTGCATTTTAAGTGCCATATAAGAGAAACAAATATATAGATTAAAATTCTTAGCATAAATTAATTTGAATTAAATAGTAAGAGATTGTTCACAAATAATGCCACGCTTCGAGGGGGGGGGGTGAAGTTGTGACAAGGGAAAGGAGGAGGAGTAAGAAGTGTGACAACACATATTTTTGTTATAATTAAAACATTTAAATGCACCAAATTAAATATTTTTTATATTATATTTATTTTTTTTACCTTTTCTATCAACAGTTTCTCTTAAAAAGATAAGAAATACACAAATAATAATTTTTATTATTGTTGTGCTTACAAAAGTCATTAAACAAATAACTAAAAATAAAATTTGATAAAAGATCTATAACGTAGCTCTTAATCTCTGAACTGCAAATATATGTTTATATAATATAGCGCGTGACAAGTGACACGGGTGTAGTGTGACATTTGGCGACAAAGGGAGAGGAAGGGTCAAAAATAAAGAAAAAGAGAGTGATACCATTTGTGGGCAGCATCCTAAACAAGTTTCTCGACATTAAGAAATTACCTTGAAATTTAATTTAATATGCAACGCACATTCACTTCTATTTCATTACATTTATAAACCATTTCAATAAGGCATATTGCTTATGTTTTATAAAAAAATAACTGCAACAACAACTCCCTCCATATTGCTTTTAAACGCCAATATGACACAAAAGAAACGGAAGTATGAAATTACTGTAATAATTACTCCTTTATTTTAAACGGGCGTGTAAAATAAGTTTAAATAATGAACCATACTTTAAGAAATATGTGCTTCGATAAAGATGAATATAAATTTAAATAATTTAAAAGCAAGGCACGTTTAATTCATATCCTTATCTTGCCATTTCACCCACGCACCTATGCTAGAAAATCTATTTAATTATTCAAAGAATTTTTATGCATTACTCTTATATTTTTTATTTACCGCTTTAGATTAATAAAATTTCTGTGCGTGAATTATTTAAAATAAAAAAATTTCAAAAATTTTGACAAAAAAATTTAAACAAAAAAAATTTATTTTCTTTTATTAAATTGTTCTAGAAACTTTAAAAATATTAAATCAAATTTAGGAGCAAAAGACAATGTTTTAAAATTAAAAAAATAAGTAATTTAATAAAAAAAAATTTCTCTTCTTAGTTATTTATTTTGTACAATAAAGTAGTATGCAAATCGCTATTTAAGCTGAAACGAAAAAACGCGTGTATGGGTGAAATACATATTCACAAACGCTTATGACGTTCGATAAAATAATTTTTCGCAACGTAATTTTTTTTTGTGTCATTAAATTAATATTAGATTTTTATTTTAGGAATTTAACTAAATGGTACCCTTTTTAAAGCATGTATTATCATATGCCTCTATTTCGTTAATGACTTAAATAATTAAATAAAAAGCGACTTGTTTTCCCACAAATACTCAAAATATTTCAGCACAAAGCTAGTAGTATATAATTTCAAAAAGAATAGTAGTTGAAGTGCTTAGTCGAGAGAATAATAATTGAACAAATACATTTTGAAAACAAATTTCTTAGTTTAAAATTTTTTTATAGTTGATAATAACTACAGAACACTAATTTACTCTCCTCAAGTCTTTTATTAAACTAGTTTTTATTTGACAGATATTTATCAAGCAGCCCTTTGACGATTCAATATATTTTGAAGCTGATTTTTAAATAACCCTTAACATCTTTTATCATTGAGATTAATAAAATTCTATAAATTAATAAGATATAAAGGAATATTTTTTAAAAATTATACCTTTTTTTCTGAGGTCTTCAAACATAATTAAACTCTATGAAAATAAATGAAATATGAACTATTTTATTTAACAATTAAACTTCCTCATTCACTGAGTTTTTCAAATAATTCCATTCAAACTATTAACTAAAATTTTTCAAAATGTCTTCTCATCAAATAAAATTAAATTCTATGAAAATTAACTCATTATTAACTAAAATTATTCAATAAAATAATAATTACGTACTTTTCGGCTGGTCCACCTTTCTCTAAGTCCATAATAATATAACCCATCACATTCTTTTCAGAATCAGTACATCCAGTAATATAAATACCTAGTTCACCATGTTCATCTTTTTTGAGATCAACTGATACTAGTTCATGTAAGTCCAATTGGGAAGGTAGTCTACGATACGGTTCCTTACTGCCATTCGTCGGCGATGTAACAAAACTTTTATTTGCACTTACAGGTTCTGGAGAAAGAACGTCTTCACTGTCAGAAGTTGACAGTTGTGACTGTAACCACAAACGTCTTCTAGCATTGTTGGAAGAAGACGCACTTTTGTACGCTGCTTTTTTTAACCTGAGTTGATAGTTCAAACCACCACAACTAGACACGGAACAGTCACTGTTTATGGGCGATTCGCACAAGAGTTCTGTACTACTACAACTACTAACAGATGACAAGGATGGCAATGATTTTGTTTCAAGATGAGGCGTAATTGGTGAATCTTCGGTGGAATTTGGAAATAATGATGATTGAAAAATGCTACTTCTACGCGAGGGCATGGAAATGTCTAATTTGTCTTCTGGAAGTGATTTCTTCCACCTACTTCGTAACAGTTTTCTGTCCAGTGTCCATGCTTTGAACTGACCTAACTTAGAAGCTCCGTTTCGAACTTCTTTTTTAGACTCCTCTGTAGGGGAGGACTTAGCTGAAGATGACACTTTCGTCGTTTTTGACGTCGGCGCCGCCGTGGAGGAGGACGACGAAATGTGTTCTTTGCCGGCATGTCTTTGGACGAAATTAGAAAGCATGGCTGGTGTGCGCAATCTAAGACTTCGCGCTTCGTACGATTTAGAATTTGATTTACTACCAAAACTGTTTGGTTCATCTTTCTTATTCGAGTCCGCAAAATTTGAACTGCTCGTCAGTCTTTGGAAAAGGGCAGTAAATTTTTGAACATTGGAATCGGGGGATTTAATGTGATTCACCAATTCCTTCGGCGAAGAATCGTCCTGAATGGCAATGGCATTTTCGTCATTGCCGTTTTTTGTGCCATCGCTCTCATAACCGGACTCATCCGATCTATGTTGTATAGAGCTGGCCAAACTTTCAGTGTCACCATTGGCATTGGAAGGGTGCCGGTCAAAATCTACCGACACTCCCCTCTCAAGAAAAACCTCTTCCTCCAGCACGGTCCCTAGCTCCTGCGAAACTGCGGTTTTCTGGCCGCAGCTATCGCCCTCTGGTGCGCCCTCGCACGGATCGATGAGATCCTCGCAGCTCGAAGTTCCTTTTAGATAGCACTCTAAGGGGGGCGCCGCCACGAAAGTAGTCCCGTTCTCATTGTTATTGTTATAGTTGGTCGTTACGTCAATCTCCACACTTCTGAAGATCTCCTTAGGATCGTCAAAAAGAGCCGAAGTGGACACACTACGGTACATCACACTGTTGGAATCGCTAGGAATAACATTGTTGTTATTGAGATAGTTGTTGTTATTCAGCGACTCGCAACTTGGAAATACGTCTTTGTATGGGATCTCTTCGTAGTAGTGGATCTGTGGGTGCAAATGGGTGGGGGGCACAGGTGGGGTTTTGCGAAAAGTTTTGAGATTCTTGGGCCACTGTGGTGAATAATCACTGAGAGACAGTTGTGAGACCGCAGAACGCATTAGACTGGAACTGGCATCCTCTGTGTCAACATGATTGGGATTAACTGCGTACTTTTTAGGCGCATTATGCTTCCTGTTCAACCACGGAAACGGGAAACCTGTAAAAAAGAACAAAGCATGTGAATAACGCCATGACAAATATCCTAAGCACACACGCAGGTAAATAGTAATGACATAAAAGGAGTGAAAAACTCGTTACCGAGAAGGGCTTCTTTTTTACTGAAAAAAAGCTCTTATTCTACATAAGCAGCCCATAACAAGTAACAAAAGGCAATGCCAGATAGCATCTGATGCAGAACTTCATACAACCATTACTTGTAAACAGCGCGCTATTTCTCAATTCTCAAGAGAAGGGTGGTTAAAAAATATAATAAAAAAAAAAATGATATTGTACTTAATATCTTTGAATAAACGGAACAGTTTTAAATCTTAAAACATATTATGATTAAAGTCATGACAAATATCCTTGACGACATATTACGACAAATTGGCGACATATTAAATTTGTGGGTTTTTTCTACTTAAGACATTATTTAAAGCTTCTTTTATTCCCAAACGTTTAAGTATAAAAAGTAATTACATTAATATTTTCCATTAAAAAAAAAAAACTGCTAAAATTTAGCTTTTAAATACTGAACAACTTATATACAGTATCGCTGTAGAAAAAATTGTGGACTAAAAAGTATTAAGTTTCTAAAACTAAAGGAATAAAGTTCATGATCTTGATGCTTTCTTTTATTCAAAAATAATATTTTAAGACTAAAAATATCCGTTTTCTGTGCATAAATGCGCTCAATTACACCACCGACCACATTCATGATGAATGTCGATATTAGTCGGTGTAATTGAGAAATAATGAATAATAAATATTTCGAACATTCATCAAAACAGTTATGCTAATGCCGAAATTCATTAATGTCTGCTTTTTCCCAGTACCAATCCTATTATTATTATTGTTATTTTTAAGAAAAGAAAATTATAACCAATCATGTACATTATTCATCTTTTAATGGTTAAAAAATCAAATCCAGAGCCTCCTCCCTCTTGTAAAATATCTAGGCGTAATTAAGAAATAAAACTTAACATACATTTCGAACAGATAAAACAGCTATGTAAATGTCTACATTCACTAATATCGGCGATTCGCAATATCGATTATGTTATTTTAACTTAAAGTAGAAAGAAAACTAAAATAAATAATGCGTATTAATCGTTTCTTTTCACAGTTCCAAAATCAAGAATATTCTCGTCTTTGTAAAATATCGAGGCGTAATTGAGAAATAATAAAACTTAACATATATTTCGGATTTTAACCAAAGTAGCTATGTAAATGTCGACATTCATTAATATCGGTCTTTCACAATATTACTTCTATTTTTTAAGTTTAAAAAATTAATAAAACAATTAAATATTTCATTTTTTTTTCTTCACTAGTTCCCAAATCAAATCAAGAACCTTTTCGTTTTTGTATGAATCGATAAGAAGCACAAAAAGAAAGCATTCAAAAAGGAATTAGAGAATATCATTATTTAAAAAATGCAAGTTGAGGAAATGAAATATTTTATTCATATTCCGATCCTTAGAAGAAATAATGGGTTTCATTACAAAACGGATGCTCGAACCTTTTATTTATTTATTATTTTAAGGTAATCTTTGTTTCGAAACAAATCGTTTCCTATTGTTTACCTCAAAAATGTTTTTCTACTCGCATCAAGTAATGCGGAACTTTTAATGTATTTCTTTTTTATTTATTATTGTTTTCTCTACGAAAGAGAAGACGATAAACAAAGCTTGTAATTTAAAATTATATGGGTAATATATTTCGTTGCCTGTATACTTTTAAAATATTATTCTTTTCGCATGTGAGGCTCTGCATTATTTTTCATAAAGAAATATTAAACTTCTATTCTCAAAATAAAAAGATTTTAAATAAGTTTTTTTTCCCCACAGAATTATTATAACTGCTGCTATGAAAAAAAAGAAGCACAACTCTGTGTACATTATGGGTTATATTGAAACTAAGTTATAAACAAAAACAGATTTTTTGCTTTTAAGGAAATATTGCTCAACAATTTGTGGCAATAAATAATTAATTCTTCAAAGGACACTAAACGCATTTCTAAAAAAAAGTGTTCCTCTTTTAAATCAAGAGTAGATTTTTTAAACGAAAATATTACATATATAAAAATTTTTGTTGAAATAAAGTTTTTTTTCCCCTTAAAAACTTTCAATAGAAAATGCTAACCATATAAACATTTCTTTTCGATTTCAATTTATCATTAAAAAAAATCGAAAGAAATTATTAATAATGAAATTGCAATGCTGTAGTAAAACCATTTATCAATACTTATAAATTTAAATTTCACGAATTAAGTTTTCATTATTGTTCGAAATTTGATATATCAACAAAATGGCGAATTAAGTGACTAAATTATCATGAAGCATGAAGTATACAAAAACATTAAACAATTCAAATTTCTTACATATAGAATTCTTCCAACTTATAGAATTATTTCAAGCAAGATTAATCCACGACTTTTCCGAAAGAAATTTGCTGCCAAAAAAAAAAGGAGTGAAATTTTAAAATGACACAAACCTTCTCTGGTAGCACCATTTACCAAAATATTAAAGCGCAACTACAAAATTCTCAAACGAAAACACATAAAATAACATAGTTAACAGTGACCGAAGAATGTTTTTCTTTTTCAAACGTTCCAATCAAAGCTATTTTTACACCCTAAGGGCAATGAAAAACAGCCACACCAATATTAAATTTTGATATTTGAGTCTCGGATTTCTCAACAACAGCTGTTTATTCATCCGTGGGTCACGAGTTTGCAAATAGGGCAAGCCACTTTCCATCAATCGAAAGTGATGGAATAGAAAAAGAAACTTTCCCCTTTGTTTTTAAGGAAGTCGGTCAAAATAGAAGGTATGACAGCGAGCACTGCACCCATCAAATTGGAAGAAGAATTTTGCCAACTTCCTTGACGGGCACCGATATGTTATCTTTGCCGGTAATTATTAAAAAAAAAAAAAAAGCAATTCTTATTATTCTTTGTTTTCTCTGTCATCAGTTTCGCCATTTCTGGAATTTGGTCAAAGCATGAGTTCTGGAATTCGAAACTATATTATTATAGCAATGATCTTGATAACGGTATTCAGAATGAGATGGCTAAATTGATTTAGGGATCAGAGACACTTCAGTTACTTCAATTTACGAACGTGTTCAAATTTAAATTATGAATATTGTGGTCACTCAAAAAAGTTCTAGTAATGATTATGATATTTTGAATTATCCTCGTGTAGGTGTCAGAACTTAATCAGAGACACCTTGGATGCTTAAATTCACGAATGAGTTACCTTTGTTATGTTAGATTTTACTTTTAATGCAGAAAAAGACACTGGTATTTCACCACAAATTGTTAAAATGCTAAATATAGTACTTTTTTTACTTGTTCTGACCTAAATTAATACAAAATAATGAAAAAAAGTATTAAAATATGTTAAATAAAAATCCTGCTTCAAAGGGCTAAGAGCCAGTTTTTTTTAAAAAAAAATCGAACAAATCAGGCTGGTTTGGATACAGAATATGTTTTTATGTAAAACAACTATACGCATTTTTTTTTTTAATTTCTCGGTTTTTATTATTATTTTTTTTTTGGACGGGGGGAGGACAAAACTGAAAACCCTCCGGAATTTTGTGAAAAACACATTGATTTACAAGTGGCAATACTCATTGCGAAACGCGTGAATCACGGCTCTGACTATTATTTATGTTCTACTATGTTTACACTAACTATTAAGACAAATGTTTTCACTTTTGCATCGAAGATCAAAGGTCACTCAAAAATCTTCCAAAAAAGGTAATTTACCGTCAAAATCAACTAGTACTGACAGTAAACCACAAAGATATAAAATTTCTGCTAGTTGATACTAATGACTCGAACCTAAAAAACTAAACACGTGTAGTGCATATTTGGCGTGACCTTAAAATAGCAAGAAATTGAAACTTTGTTTGCCTTCGCCAAAACTGGACAAGTATTAAATTTGCTCGAAACTAATTATAGCACTAAGTATATCATAAGTTAGTATCTAAATATCTAAATAAGTATCTAAGTATAGCATAAGTTATAGTACTTAAGTATAGCAGAAATAAAATCGATTCACAGACCTAAAGTTAGTAATTTAACTTTTTAACAATATGGCCCTAAAGTTTGAGGCCCATACCTGAGTAATTGAACACAGAAATAGAGCCTCGAGTCACCCCTCGAGCTGCTGTCTTAATGACTGATTCTTAAAAAAACTGGCTCTTAAATTTCAATAGTTAATATTTCCCTCTACAACTAGACAGAAAAATTTTTTAGTGCTTTTTTAATTAGCACAAAAAAGTATTATATAGAACAAGAAATAGGCCTAGAAAAAATGCGCAAATTTAATAGTTTGATAATTCGAATTGGAAGAATTGTTTAGCCTCCTTGATTAGTAGGGTAACGAATCTTAACCGGCAAATATAGATAAGGCTTTATATATTTGCCTTCTAAGAGGTTAAGATTTGAATAATAAGAATAATTCTTATAATTCTCTCCTTTCCCCATCATAAGATTATCGATCTGTTAAGTTTAGACACTCGGTGAATTCTGGAATTCAAAACTATATCATTCTAGCAATGAACTTGAGCAAGATAATTCAAATAATCCTCAGGTATGTATTATGTGTCAAATTTGACTTTCCAATCAGGAGTCTCATATGCTCGAAATTGTGAATGTGTTGAAATTTAAATCCTGAATATTTGACTTCATCTTGGCCGATTACTTAAACAAATTTTAATGCATGCCTTTTTTTCTTAAATGAAACCTTGCATAAAAAAAAATCTAGTGAGAAGTTAAGCCTAAAAAGGAATTTTAATTTGATCGTTTTATTATTTAAATTATATCGTTTTACTATTGTGAAGAGCAGTTGTATAATAAATAAATATATATTTATACTCGCTAGTTATTACTTTCTACTAAACTAGAAATTTTTACTTTAGAGTATACAACAGTAGAGATTTTATTATGAATATTTTATTTTTGTGTAATTATTTAAATTTAAAGCGAATGAAACACCTAGGTTTTTCATTAATATTTCTCATACTAGGATCATTAACTATCAAAACGAACGTTTTTAAGTAACTAGTTTTAACAAAGAGCCAATTATGCACTATATGACTATCAGCACTATGCACTATATGATTATTATTTCCAATGGATTATAAATATGAACCAAATGTAAATGCAAGTTTTTTTTAAAGAGATAATAACATTTACTTTTAATTGACATATTAACAGTTACAATTACGGTAGATAAGAAAATCGGATACGTAGAAATATGCTCACCAATAATTGACGCAATGTAGCATAACAAAACATCTGCTTTTCAATAAGCGAAACTTTGAAAAATACCTGATCGATTTAAGTATATAAATTAGCAACAACTACAATCATTACTGCAAGATAACTTCACGAATTTTTATATCACCTGCTAAATAGTCGGAGACAATAGATGTTGAAATATTTATTGATGCTACCCTCTGATGAAATCCTTCACATCTCAATTTCAACAACACCTTTTACCTTGGTCTACATTACAATCATTACTACTGCTATACATAATACGGGCAGCGATCCATAAAACATGGATTAGAGAAGTTCGTATTTTCACTTTATGGGAATATAAACAATTACGAAAACAACACGAAACAAGATTAAGTTTTCAAAATTATGTTATGTTAATTATTCTTATGCACATTTCGAATGATTTTTTTACGATTTTTAGTTAAGAACCAGAGTCATGTTTTAATTTATTTATACATTTTAAAAACTAATTGAAGATATTTGACCTTATAATATATTTATATTATCTCCAACAATAATAAATCTCTAATAATCTCTAACAATAATAATAATCGACAATTTTTATAAAGAAAATGTCAAATTAATGACGACCTCGAACCAAAATCGCCAGTTCGGCAAAAAATTACCCAAGTCTAAATTAAAGCTCAAAAGTATTAAGTACATTGTGATTAAATTCTTATTTTAGTTTCAAAAGAATAAACAAACAAATTGTCTATGCCGTTAAATTTTACACTCTATGCAATACAAAATGAAAAAGAGAAGAAAAAGAACAACTTGTGAACAACAAGTAAAATATAATTTTTCGAACAATGGTAAAATAGTATTTGCAAACGTTAATAAAATAATATTTGTGACTGTCAGCAAAATAATATAAGCAAACGATAAAAAGCTGTACATTGTCTTAGAATATGATAAAAATTGTGTTATACTTAATTTCTTGTCAAAGGAAAAAGAAATAGGGCAAATTTACCTACATTAAAACATCTCAAATGTTCATGCTCAACATATTTAACTATTTTCCGACAGCCATCGGTTATATAAATATCCTAAAAAATTCCAAGGGAAACCTAATACATACGCAGAAGCAAATACTGATTAATTATTAACATTAAACATACTTCCACAAATTTCATCGAATGCTACTTTTAAATCTTGCATTTCCTGGAAAATTAGTAGAAGTAATTATATCTCAGACGATATTAATCATTAGATTCGCTGATTTAAAAAAAAAAATCAATAAATATAAATCTAATAACTCAAAATAAAAGTTACAAATAAAAATAAACAACACACGCGGTTGCGCAGCAATGATTTACATAATTATTTTAAACGAGCATAAGTGGTTATATAAAAATGTAACTGATATAGGAGTAATTAATGTAAAGGATTAGAAAAAATGACATTCGCAAAGGCTGACTTTTTCGAAAGTAAGTCAAATCACATATTAAATAAACATGAAGTTAGCAAACCTTTTTAGATAGCAGTTTTCTTCGACGTGACTTGAGGACAAATGCGATTAGATCTGAAGGACACCTGCCCTAGCAGATACCGAAATACCAATACCTTCCAGGTATAACTGGGCTTAAACATTCCAAATTTTCCGCCTGCCCGCTTGTCGATAATACGCCAAAGAAGTGGAAACAGAGCGAGAATCGCTTCAAAATCTCTGGAGATTTGGAATATTGCGTCATGGACACTTATTTGATTCTTTCAGCACTTACTCATTGCTTTACTCGTATAGTCAGTGTTCGAATTTTTCATTCTTTTTTTTTTCAAAAACTCATTGAGACAACGAGCCCGCTTTGTAGTGGAGATGCGATGCATGAGGCTGGAAAATTCCGTAGAATCACTTGAGCATTTTTTTTTTTATTCTAAAGAACGTTTTTTTTGTTTTTGTTTCTCTCGTTTTGGGGAAAGAATTTTTATTCGAGATTGAGATTCGGTAGGATGAATATGAATGTAAATTCTCAACGAAGTGTATTAAATATTTATTTGTTTTTGAATGCAATGAAAATATCAATGTAGAAATAAATTAAGGATTTCTGGAATTCATGTTTTTTTTCTTTTTTTTTTTAAATTTACTTCAAATTTAATTTAACTTATGATTGCATATGAACACTGCAAACCGATATGAATATTTCCAGTATATTACAAATTCTTCCCCCTTTTTCCCTGAGGAAGGAATTTTTAATCAAGATTGAAATTCGGTAATAACAAATGCGAATATAAATGCTCGACAAAGTGGATTAACAGTTTGCATATTTTTATCAATTTTTAGAATGTCATGAATAAATAGTATTGCAGAAATAATAAAGGAATCAGAATCAGCTGTATTGAAATAGAAATTGTTATTCCAACAATCTTAACAAGAGATTTTTTCCCATGGGGAAAGAATTTTTTATTCTAGCCTGAGATTTGGTGGAATGATATTAATATTCAATTAAGCGGATTTGTTTTGTTTAGTTTAGTTTGTTTCAAATAGGAACTAACGTTTTCCGACACTTATTTTTGGTATTGCAGAATGGATATTGCAGGCAGATATGATTATTTCAGTCATATTATAGAAAAAGGAGTTTTTAACAATGGGAAAATAAAATTTATTGAATAAATTGAATATTAAAACTTAATAAAGTAATTTCAAATTAGTATTTCTCAGTTTTTAAAATGTAATGAATAGATTAATGCAGAAATAAAATAAGATTCTCTTTTTTTTATTTTTCTTCCTTTTATTTAGTTCTAGTATTTTTTTGATAATGCATCTTTCAGCTCGTAAGAAAACATTTTATTTCAAATCAAGATTCGGTAGAATGAATATAGATGCTCAACAATATTTGCAAAATTATCGAAACATACAATAAAGTCACGGTGGCTCTGGGGATAGAGCACTCGCCTCCCAATGAGGTGACCTGAGTTTGAATGCCAGCGTTAGAGCGTCGATAAGAATTTTGCTGACATAAATATATACTCCTTGTTAGACGGATTATAGGTTAGAATTTCCTATCCATCGGGCTAATCGTGAGAAGATTTCGTGGTCTTCCTCTCCATGTAACGCAAATGCCGGTTAGCTTCATCAAAAAATCCTCCACAAAGACTAGTTTGTCCCAATGCTTGATTCAGAAGCTCCCTCGTCTTCTTGGTTAAATTCAAAATTACGAGCCTATGGAGTTGAACATTGATAGTCGTAAATTTAAAATTGGGTTGGCTGTTTAACGGTGGTTATACAATAAAATCATCAATAGTTTTTAATTATTATAGAATGTTAAATTAAGAGAATGTGTTCTAACAACCCAGATTAATTCAAAAAACGAAAGTGTACATTAAAGTGTCTTTTTAATTAATTATTATTAATTCAATACATGATAATAATTAAAATAAATAAGTAAATTTTAATCGTATGAAATACTAAAAATTCAAACAAGTTTTCAAACAAATTTAACTTGATCAATATAAATCTTATCAAAATTATTCAAATGTTATATAATCCAAATTAGTTCGTAAGTAATCGTGATATTATAAATATCATCCTATATTTTCCTATTTGTACCACTGGTACTGAGAGGGTTAATAAACCAACTTCAAGTAAAAAAAAAAAATTATAAACATGCTACAGACAGCAAATGAAGGTTAACGAACCTTAACCTAGTAGCTCTCACAATACTTTCAGGAAATAATTAAACTTCATAAGATAGCAAGTGTGAGAGGGACAGTAATTGACCCACATTCTCGAAAGTTAATAAACATTAAAAGGAGAAAGTGAAATAATAGAATACCTTCGTCCCCCCCCCCCTCATAAGCAATAAATAATACGCCCGCTCTTAAGGTTGTTGCAAATCTAGTGTTTGTTGACACTTGCATTCTCTATTGTAAACATAACCGCTCGCGTCGCTTGAGGAAAAAAAATCTTTCCTTTTTTGACCCCATTATGCAAGATTGTTTGAAACGAATGAGTATAAATTTACATTTTTGGCTACTAATTGAAATAATATTTAAACAAGTAACGCAAACCTCCATCTCGCAAATAAAAGGAATATTAAAAATATGGAAATTTAAATAAAAGTGTAATAAAATATAATGAAATATATATCAAAATGTAGTTGGAAAAAAATACTCAAAAACTTAAATTTAAAATTCGAATTTTTTTGAATAGGAAACAAAATTAACGAGTGCAAAGGACTGAAATACAAGATTTAAATCACATTAGCCTATCCAAACCAGAAATTGAACCCGTGATAAAATTGCAATCCAATCGGCAATTAGGAGATACTGATGATACAATATTTTCAGCAAAATGAATCATAAAAGTTATATAAATTTCACGAAATGATCAGTAGAATCCAAAATCGAATCAGTAGCTCAATAATTCACATTAGTGTCAAAGTGGCGATTTAAATAGTTGATTCAAAACTCGGCATTAATTTCTAAAGCTTGTCCAAATCAGAGAACTTGATTTAACCTTAACATGATAGGCTTAGCTTTTCCAAGTTATAATATATGAAATAAATTGCAAAATAAGTTTAAATGAGCAAAGTAGCGGCAGATTGATAAAAAAACAAATTTTAAGAAATAAATAAAAATGAATCGAAATCTGCATTCAGAGAAATGGTATATTTCTAATAAGCTCACCGGACAGAAAATTAGTCACCCTAGCGCGCAAGCACCGATGAATCCTTAGGTTTCGTTAGATGACGCAGTGGTGACAACAGCAAAGTTCATGGAGCTGGAAGTATATGTGACTGGTTTTATGAACACTCAGACACCCCATTACATCTCGGCTGGCCTGCGAAATCACCTGACTTGAACCTCATTGAAAATTTGTGGGACATATTGGAACGGGTAAAACGCCAAAATTAGCATTCTCACAATTTGGTGAATTTGCGCCATCAAATCCTCAACGAGGGGCTTAAACTGGATTCGACGTACTTGCAAAACCTTGTGAGCTCACTTCCTAACCGAATCCAGGCGGTTACACGTTATTAAATGATCTTTTTCATGATTTCTCTAAGGGTGACTAATTTTTTGTCCGGTGTGCTTAGTATATAATATTAAACATAGTAATTAACATCGCCATACATTTTAAATATGTTCATTTATTACTGTTATATATTTGACAATGTTATTATTTGTAAATAATGCCAGTTTGGGAAAATATCATAATTGATATTACTAACATAAACACAATATTAGATTATACATTGTAGGAACTCAGAAGAGAATAGGGCATATATATATAATGCTATAACTGACCTTCTTCGATGTACTTTTTCTAAAAAACTGCTTATAATATCAATTTCTAAATTTTTGATGATATTTGAGTTTATATCAGTTGTATGCTGTGATAATATTTTAGCGTTAACAGGTATACTTTTTGAGTAATGAAAATTTTTTGTCCAAAAATGATTAAACTTTTTAAAAACTTAAAAATTCTCAGTTCATAATTTTCAACAAAAAAAAAATCTACCAAAAATATTTATTATCAGTTATTACAGTGTAAACATGTATATGTAAACATTCTACGAAGAAAAAAACTGAAGTAATATCTTGTTTAGTTGCTAGGAAAAGGTGCATCGAAAAAGGTTAGTTAATAGCATTATTGGTATATGCCCTACCGACTATCCTTAAAGTTTCGAGGCTGAACCTTAAACGTTTAGCAAATTCAAACAGAAAAAGAATCTTCAAAAAATATTGCAAAGTATATTCAAATCTTTCTTTAAAACGTTTTATACCAAGATAAATAAAAGACTTGAGAGAAATCAATGTATCCACTAAAATAAAGTAAAAAATAAAACGGACGCAGAGTGAAGAAAAAGAAAACCATGAAAAATTACACTGAAAGATCAATAAAGTAAAAAGAACATTTATAACAACCTACTGATAAAGAACTTCCATGAAAAGTTAAGTAAGAATAAAATATATTCAAAACATAAAAGAATAGAATATTATGGAGAAGAAGTAAAAAAAAAAAAATAGATAAAAACTAGAAAAACGAAAGATTTAATCAACTGAGGGGGGGAAAAAACAGCCAAGCTATTTAGAATGAATTTAAAAGACTAAAAAATAAAGGCCAATCAATTCGAATCTTTTTTCTAAAACATGATTTTTTTTTAAACGAACAGCAGGAGCCCAAATTACTTTCAAAATGCCACAAGGCGTGTTGTTAACAAATGCGCCAAATAGTTCCATGTAAAAGAATTACTTCGCATTCTTTACAAAACTGCAAATTCGAAATTTCTGGTCTTGGGAAAAAAAAGTTACGGAATTCTACGTTCGTTTTAATGATGCTTTTAACATGACTTTCACTCAAAAAAGTTGTCTCGGTTAAATTAAACTCAGGGGGAAAAGCATTAATGAATAAACATGGTTGGGACAAGGTATTTATTTTAAAAACTTTTTATACATCACATTTGACTGCTTTAATGAGGAAAAACATTTATATCATTCCGAATTTATAAAAAAAATAAAAATAAAAAATTCTTTTTCCCTTAGTGGCAATACAAGTCCCTTAAAATTCGACTCCAATTTTGATATTTTTTTTAATGAAATGTATGTATTTATTATTTTAATGAAAACAGAAGTCTTCAAAAGGTTTTAGATAAAAGCGAAAAGCTATACCTTTATTATTTTAATTAAATTTTTATGAGGTTAATGGAATTTATCCCAAATTAAAATTCTTTTAGTTTTTTATAAGATGAAAGAAACACAATGTTTCACACATTACAAGGCATTAGCTAAAATTTGCAAATCAAGATATAAAAAGAAAAAAATTCAAGCATCTCTGGGATCTGATGTCGAATTTAACTATAAATTAGACTATTATTTAACTATTCATTCAATTTTTCAAGTCTTTAAAATTTCGCAGAATTTGATAAATAAAGATTCCAAGGGATAATCTTAGAATGTTTTCGGCGGGAAGGGGAAGAAAGTAGTATCAATTGCTTTTGGCGACTTACCCTTAGACCCCTTAGAAAGCACTGTCAAGAAATTAAAACGGAAAGGGGCGAATATTACGGATTTAACGATTTCATCAGCATAATTTTGATTCCCGATTATCAACGTATAAACTTTAGAGCTAATTTATCTTAACTCAATAAAATGTTATTTAGAACTTTTCGTCACTCAACCCATCCATTTTTTCTAAAATTTAATTTTATAACCATCGTTAAACAGCCGAAACAATTTTGGGTTTATGATTACTAATATTTAATTCCGCAGCCTTCTCATTTTGAACCCAATTCAGAAGACAAGGGAATTCCTGGGTCAAGTATTGGAAGAAATTTTGCCGTCATGGGGGACTTTTCGATGGAACTAACTCGCATTTGCGCTACATGGAGAGGAAAACCATGAAAAACTCCCACGGTTAGTCCGATTATAAGGGGACTCTAACCCACGATCCTTCTACCACTGAGGAGTTTTTACGTCAGCACTGTGGTTGGTTGGTGTGAGCCCGTTTGCGGAATTTGAATCGACCAGCCTTCGGTGGGACTCGGACCCGGTTCACCTCATTGAAAGGCGAACCCTTCACACTGAAACTATTCAAAATATGAATACTATGTTAAATGTAGGTATTGGTTTTGCCCATGTTAAGCTTGCGGACAAAGAATAGAGGCAAGGCAAAGTGTTTATTTACTATTTTCAATGCATAAACTTTAAAGTTGAACTGAAATTTAATAAAATTTAATTTTGCACCCTCAATCACTTAACTCCTCAATTGTAAAATTAATTCTAAGCCGACACTATTAAAAATTTGAACACTCTGTCAAATGTAGTAAAACAAGTACTATATATCAAGTACTAACACCAGCTTAAAAAAATTTTACTTTTTCGCCAATCATTTCTTAGAAGACAAAGAGTTAAAAAATTAAAAGTATACAGCTTTTCTACTTTCAAACATAAAACTGTTAAATTAAACAGACAGTTAAACGTAACGTGAAATTATGCAACTTGAGAAATTTTTTTATTTAATAAGAGTTAAAGAAAAAGAAAAAACTATTCCAACAATCATTGGCTTTAACCGTCTCGTATTAAGAGTGTTTATTGTTGAGGCAATACAAGTAGCATTTGACAGATAATTCTTTCTAATTACAATGATTTCTCTAAGCCGTAGCGGAATCTGACAGTTAATAATTAGGTTAATGGATGTTTGGTGAAAGTTTACTAACAGCAATTGCTCAACTTATAGAGTAATTTTTTCCCTATTTTTGCATTTGTAAACTTTTAGAACAAATTTATTAATCTAATGTCAACATTTATCAGATAATTGTTCGTTAGAAGTATTTAAGAAATTCTTTTCAATGTAACAAAATTTGGTAATTAAGGTGGTGAAAATAATTCGTTCGACATAAATTACAAGCAGCTACAATAGTTTTAATTCAGTTAAATTGTAATCTCAAAATAAAAAAGAGAAATACTTAAACGTTTTTTAACTTAAAAATTATTTTTGTATCATATAAAAATTAATAATCAAAATAATATTAATACATAGAATATTATAAGATAGCACGATCGAAAGATTAAAATGGAATTTAAAAAATATTTGTTACTGTAAGCAGTCAACATTTTTTTTTTCGATATTAAGAAGAATTTGATAAAATATAACAGGGAAAAAAATACACAACATATGATAACAGGGGAGTGGGGTAAAACCGGGTACCTTAATAGTGTGGATATTAGTTTTGCTTTCTAGCGGGCAAACTCTGAATTTCACTTAACTTGTCAAAAGGGGCCTACCATATTGGTGTGCTGTTGTTGATTAATTCACGGTGCCTGTGTAATTAAATTTGTCCCCAATGTTGTTTTTAGCTAAGCTTATGTATTGATCATTAAAGTTATAAAATTTATTTTTAGTCCAGCTAACTACGCCTTTCCTAAAGATTAACCTAACAAACAATAAGGATTTCGTCCAATAGCAGCACTGTTTTGCTTAGTTTCGATAATCTTTGTTTTCGGAGTAAAACCGGGTAACCCCTTGATGTTTATCAATGATGGGCCCACAAAAGTTAATAATTGGAAAAATACGGTTAAAGTTTATTTTTTTACAGATGAAGGAAAAACAATCACGAAAAGATGTTTTTTTTTAAAATTTTTATTATAAAAATTTACTGTAATAAATTGAAGAAATAAATTAATCACGTTTCTTACAACCAATTCCAATAAAGATCGTACTGTAATTAAATCAAAGATAAAAATTGAAGCATTCAACTCCAGTAAGAATCTCAACAGAAATCAAAGCTAACTAGCGTAATTGAAAAATTCATTTTTAAAAGGAATCTTTAAAAGGAAAATTCATTTTTACAGCTAAAGTTATAAAGGAAGCATAAAATTTCAATAAAAATCGTAGTGAAACTTTCAGTAGCTCGTAATTCTTCACACTCTCGCAAATCATGCCAATTACGATCCGAACTTAATTGACATGGAAGCGAATTTCTGAAATGGCATAAATTGCATCCACAAGGTCACAGTTCCGTGTGGACAAGGAATTACTGATAATATGCTATGGCGAATCGTTCTAGATTATAAGGAAATACACACTGAAAAATCTGCCGTTAACCATGAAAATCTACATTAAATTCAAATTTCGTCTTCAGCAACCCTAAATGAGACATAACAAGGAACATGATGAATCTCCAACGGAGTCTCAAAATAGCTACTGAAGGAGATTCCTTTGGTTAGCGACTAATTCCGAACAGACACCTGATACATTCACAATTTTTTTTAAGCTGATACATCCAGCTTAAAGTTTCTTATTTGTATCATGTTGCAAGTAATTGATGCATGTATGGAAACGTTGTTCCAAAAATAATCGGTGAAAACGCAACGAAGATGTTTTTCTTCCGTACTAAATGGAATCAAATTATGCTGGCGTTGTTTTTTTGCAATTCGAGAATCACAATGCGAATCTGAAAGTAAACCAGCCTCGACCAAAAAATCGGCAAAACCTATTCGTGCTTCAAATAGCAAAGACCGAAGACAAGAGATTACACAGTTCCTTCCGCCACTGTCGTTTGAAGCACCCTGAAGCGTGAATGGACATGTCTTTGACCTTTGGTCGCCACGCCCTTGGCTTTGATATTTGGTGAACTTCCATTATCAAAAACGATTGGTTGATTGATTTCTAAAGAGTTCTTTTACTAAATGATGCTTTTTTACACACCAAATGTGGAGACATAAATGTCTTTAACAAGGCTTTAAGGTCACGTTTGTACAATAAATGTCAAAAGAAAATCGGGCCTTAATAGGACAAAAACAGGAAGAGCATTTGATGATCAGGAATTCTACGTATTTCAGATACTGATTGATTTCAATTGTTATTGAACGTCGATCAAAAAATAGCATTTTTTTTTAAACTCTAGGAATGAGCACATATTTCCTATTCTCAAAGAATGAATAGACGATGGTTTAAAATACGTTGCCTATTAATATCATTATCAAGGTAAATTTACTAACAGGTGCATGTTTTAGAAGAAAAGTAACACACCAATTAAAACAAGAAATTGTCGACTGCTGTCTTTACTTGAGTGGGAAAAAAATTAAAAGGAAAGATTGGAACAGTGGTACACAAAGCAAGGGAAAAAAACAATAGTTGTTAAGATAGGAGACCTCATTTTAAATAATTATACCACGGGGGGAGGGGGTTGATATATAGCCGGCAAGAAAACCATAACCAAATAAAAAGCCATGGAATGACTTACTTGAGGGTAGTTCAATATAAAAAAAGTTCTGAAAATACTATAAATTAATATTACTGGCTTAAGAATACAGCAAACACTGTAGCTAAAAAATTACAGCAAAAAATGTATATTACAGGAAATTATTCGCCTCGTCCCCCAAGAGGTATCTCACTAATGATCGTTGCACATATGTCTACAAAAATGACACATAATATCATTGACTGTCGAAGAGGGATTGTGTTTCAAAATGAAATATTGATGCCTCCAGGTTCCTACGATGGTTCAACCAGGTGGTTCCAATGGTTCAACACTTATTTCTAATACAGACAACCCAGGCTGGTGTCCCAGTCTGTTGTTGGGTTCTCACTTTAAAGATAGCATTAATATGAAAGAACCCCAAAGGAAGTGGGAGGTATGAATTATAGTTGAATTGATGTCAAAATAACAGCGATAAGTTTTCACAGTTGTTTTCTGCTTGTAAAACAAATTTGGGTTTATTTCAATTCAAAAGGGCCATCCATTAATGTTAATGTGTTTATTCTGGATTTAGTAATCTTCTTGTTATTTTATTTGGTCCAGAATTACAAAAATATGGACGTAAACAATAATTACATCAAATTTCCTTCGAAGATATTGACCGGAAAATAAATATTAACAAAACCTTTTGTATTATTTATTATTTTATAAGAAAAGATTTCAGCTGAAAAAATTCTAAAACAAAGAATTTTGAAGAATTCAATGTCATGTATTTTCAATGCATTGTGTACATTTAGCAAATAATATACATTCAATCAAAATACCGGAGGAATTAATTCGATAAAGCACTCCTGAAATTAAGCTTTACGGAGGGACTTTGCCTAATGGCACTTCTAATTTCAAATTACCAGAGGGGCTTTAAAGTGGATCTCGTGAAAGCGGAAAATCTTCAGCCCGTGTCTGGTATAATGATATCTTGATGACATCATTTAATTAAGTGAAAAGTCACTTTTACGCATTGGCGTTTAATTACGTTGATTAGACACTACGCGCTTATCGGAAATTTTAATTATTCTAAGAGTTGCAGAACGCCATTTGCTGTTAAGTTTAACACCGAATTCGTGAAACTCATTAAGATGCGCGCTTTTAAAGTGTTAATACTTATACTTATTCGTTATAAAAATGGAACATTGGTATTATGGTGGAGAATAGAACTGTTATATCTCATTGAAACTACTAACTTTTTCAATCAAAAATTAAATAAATAACAATATTTAAATGAAAAATATATTGGAAGTGAATAATTACTTATAACCGCACCATCTGATTGTATGATTTATCATTCGAAAAATTAGTCGAGAATAGTCGTTTGAGCTAAACTTAAAGATTTATAGAAATCTGTAAATATAACCGTCCAATAAAATATAAATGTAAAAATAAAATTAAAACAACACACCTTTAACAGTTTTTTGTATCTGTAATTCATAAATTTATAATCTTTCTTTTTAAAAATGTAATAATAATAAAAAAAAGGGAAAAAAACATGCTTCTTAAAAATCGGAATAAATAAAGTAACATATCGAAAGCAAACAGTTATATTACCCAACAATCAATTTTTATTCAAATACTAGGTTTTTAAATTAAATTGAAAATAGTTTTGAGAAATATCTTTTGAGAAAAATTAGGGTCAAATGATATTATTTTATCATAAAAATAACATTTATGAGATGGATATAAAATGTAATTATAAATCAGATGCAATGTATCAGAGAATTAATTAATTATTTAAAAACTTATAAAAAATTGAAAAATAGAATTTAAAATTTATTCATTTGCAAAGAATAAAATTTTCTAGAATCCCATAAATAATGCAAGTCGGGCAATTAGAATGTAGGATCTTAACTGTACAAAGATGATATATGTATTGGGAAAACGCGATCAAAATTCTAAATGTTGTATGTCCTGCCTCGACATTAACTTCTTATTTGATCTATACAACTCCTCGGTCAGGTTGAATTTTAAAAAATCCCTTTTAAGTTAAGTAAGAAAAAAGTAGCTTTCTGAAAAAATTCTGAGTGTTATTTGTGTTTTTCTTAAGAATGTTGCCACCTAATGCGGAAAGTATAGTAAAATTCTGCATCGATAATTGTTTCCAAGAACTATTTTCTATTATGATTTAAAATTTTCATCAATTATCAAAAAATTGTTTAGTAAAATTTATTATCCCAAAATATTTGTTCAGTGTTTCTTTTTTTTTCGTTAAAAAGAAGAAAAAGAACCTAATTTTTGACCAAACTAAAATAAAATCATAAAAATATTATGGTGAATGTTTGGAATCGTTTTCTAATTTTTAATTGTAATCGTTTTTTTTTTATTGTAACTTTTTCTAATTTGTAATCGTTTGGAATAATTTTCTAATTTTCATTTATAGGCGTAATTTTAATTACAATCATTTTCTAATATTTAGTCAACTATTTATATTTGAATAAAATAATTGAAATCAACACCCTTTTGGCGTAAAAGCTATTCCGCAAAAGCTGCTTCGATTTCCGCAAAATATTAAAAACAGTTCTTACGCATTTGATACAATAATGAAATATAAATATAAATTTTCCTTCTCATTAGAGGACAACAGTTTCAAATGGCGAATCAAGCGAAATTTGTGAGACTGAACAAAACTCTGTACCATCTACGCAAACTCATTTACAAATATGGTAGCTTTTATACTACGAGATTATACTGGAAATAAATCATCCTTAAATAACACAAAACAAGACTTAACGGTACTTAAAATAAACTGCTAAATTATGATAAAAAGTACCAATGTATGTACATTAGAGAGCGCAATAAAAGCACCTTAGGGCAAGTTTGAATAATCAACCCACATTTCCTGCAGGCATCTCCCTTCATATATATGCTTTAGGTTTAATTTCCGATGTCCAATGAAAACGGCAATTAATATTTTAAAGGTCACGTGACTCATTACATCAAGTGATAGTTGCAGCATGCGCGAACAGTATGCCACCTCAATAAAGAAGGGAGCGTGCCATCCCCTTTAATACCCCCGTAATTATTGTGGATACGTTTATTCAAAGAGGAAGGGGGGTAACCACCATTTGGAATGAGTTTGGTCATCTGTCTTCATTAAGTGGAGTTAGCGACAAGCAGGAAACTGTCCAAAATAGAGAGCATCGAAGGAAAGCTAATGAACAAGCCACGGAGAATGTTCTCAAAATAACCCATTGTTTTATCTTAAGTCTCAGAGAAGAAAAAGTATTCTAATTTATATAAGCTCATTAATTAAGTGGATTATTTAACATAAAGTTCAAGCAAAAAATAAAGTGTTTTCATACTAGTACGTAAATAGACAAACATAAATAAATAAACGCCTAATTCTATCTGAAGCAACTACTTTTTTAGCAACTACTTTTGCAGATTCAACTTTGGCTGTAGTACATCACTTCCGTACACTAAAATCTTGCCAAACTTGCTGGCTTAACCTTTGAAAATGGGCTTAGATCGCATTGACGTCTAAATTTTAGACTTTTGGAATGAAACAATGACATGCTAAAAAGTTTTTTGTTCAATATGAAAATACAGTTTAACATCAGCACATAATTTTTACATAACTTTTAAATGCTACGCTTTAATGCGATTTAAAAATTACTTATTCAATGTTGAATCTTGAAATAGTCTTGGGATTGAAATTGATTTAAGAAAAGAAATTAGTTTAGCTAATTAAATAAATTTATTTGAAATTTAACACCAGTTTTTGATGGAAAATATGCTTATTCAGGTCATTGGAGGCAATTAAAAAGGGAGCAAATAAATTTTTTTTTTCTATTTATAAAATTCGTAAAAATAACAAATTGAAATAGGAATTGTGCATTGTTGTAACTTGTAATTTATTTATGACTAAAATAGCTAAATTATTTTCTATGAAATTTTCAAAAGTATATAGAAACATACAGCGGGTGATGCCTGCACATCTTTTCCAAAATTGACAAATGGAACAAATCAGAATCTTGACTTTATCAGAACAAACTAGTGCCAAACTAGTTTACCATGAACATTTCAAAATTGGTATAGTAAGCATACTAACCACGGTCTTAAAAAGGGTTAGGTTATTAAGAAATAAAATTATTTCCATTAAAGACTTTATTTTTTATATGCGTCATATACGACACTGTTGTAAATCAGGATAACTTAGTTTACCTAAACTGTAACTCACCTCAACATCAGTTCCTGGTGCATATACTTTCTCAAACAAGATTGCAAACATTTAATTTGGAATGGATCGTTCTGTTGCCAGACACAAAAAGCTAAAAACTTATGTAATCCTTTTACACAATCAAGATCCTGTTGGTTATCTAATCGCTTTCACCTTTTATTCAAATTGTCAACAGCGGCCAAGTTTATTCAAGATAGACTAACACGAATATTCCAGCATTTTACTTGTACAAACATTCCACAAAGAAAACTGCATCAGAGTTAAATAACAATCTTTAACTGCTGTTTCGCATTTTGTTTTGCCATATTACAATAGTAATGAAAAGAATTATCTTGTCAATTTTGAGGAGCAATAACTCGTCTCATAAAATAAATGCGATAACTATGAATGATTGCTTGTACACTAATCAGAAGCAAGTAAATTGTGTACCAAAATTTGTTCAAGATTTGAATTAAATAAAAAATTAGTTAATTAGTGTTGGCAACCAAAAAAATAAAACAGATTAGGGCTAATAAAAATGCCGTACTACAATTAAGAACACCCTTTTTCATTGAAGAGAATAAGCCGTAAAGTTACAACCGGAAAAGTATGACTTAAAAAAATATTAAAATGAACTAACGTATTATGGCAGGATTACTTCTATGCTGCGTTACAGAGAATAATTCTGCCATAATATGTTTGCATTTGGATATTTAAAAAAAAAAAAATTTCTTCATCATTTGAATCTCCATAGTTTATTCTTCGTTTGCCTGAACTCACAGTTTTCTTTACTTTAAAATTTCAGTAACTAATGCAGATGAAACAGAACTTGCCATGAGAGATTTCTTCAGTGAGAAAAACTTTTTATCGCAAATTCTCTTTAAACCTCCATAAGTAATTAAAGTATAGAAAAAGTGAGTTCATGCAAACCTAGAATAAGCCATGAAGTTTGAGAAACTGAAATTCTCAAAATATCCAAATGAAAACAAATTATAAAAGGATAACTTAGAATCACGCAATGGGGAATTCCTCTTCAAAAATTTGTCTGCATTTTGATATTCTGAAAAATGTTTCATTCGAATTGTCATGGTCTACCTGAATTCATTTTTTCTAAACTTTAAAAATTTAAATAACTAATGCAGATGAATAGAACTTGCCTCTTCCTCGTTTCAGCGTGTTTTTAAGTGCTTCGTTAAACGGAAATGTACGCTTAGTTTCACACTTAGCTTTTCGATATTACGATTAGTTTCACGCGTTGCATAGCATAGCAAAACCAATAAAACAAACAGAAGATTACCATCTAAACCATGCTTACCAGTATCCTTCAAAAATAATAATTTCCGCAGGAGTGAAATCCCACCAAATATTCCAACGTAACGAACGCCACATCTTAATCAAACACGCGATAAAGCATAAACACGCGCTGTGGCGTAACAAATGGTGGGAATTTTTCTTTCTCAATTTCCAGAGCAAACACGCACGCTTAACGGAATAGTAGCACACTTTCGCTATCGCAAATAAACCAACCAGAAAGGAAATTAAATGATTTCCGTTAATGAGCATATTGGTTCATATCAATAGTAAAAAAAAAAAAGAGAAAAAAAACTTTTTGTTTATTATTCCAAATACAGGAATGGGTATCACGATTTTCCGGAAAATAGGATCTATTTAGCTAGTCCACGTTAGAGAAAATTAATTGGGCTTTCAGGGAACTTAATGATCTCGAAATGGAGTACGTTTAAGGGTAGGAGAAAAGGAGCTCCTCTTAATAAAATAACCGCCACGAGTGAAAGAGGAGCATAGCTCCAACGGAAGGAATTAATCCCTTAATTAATTAAAGATCCCAAGAGAGCTTCTCAAGATATGTGAACTCGGTTCGTAAAGAAGTAATTCAAATGAAACGTATGCTTATTGAGAGTTAATGAGTTTCAATGTAGGCTATTAATTATTCATCATCTTTAACGCTTAACCAAAAGTAGAAACGTGCATTTGAGAGTAATGCATTGTATGTATTAAAACTAAAATTAATTTGTTTGTCTTCCTTTTTAATGTTAGCAATAATTTAAATATATTGCTTTTTAATTTAATTTGAAATTTAATAATCGTTTAAGAGAGAGGGGAGTATACATTATTTTTAATAAGCATATTTTGGATTTTTTTTTCTCTTCTCAACAAAAGAAGCAAATAGCAGCAAAAAAAATTTTTTTGCATGTAATAAGTAATAATTCTATGTAAAATGCATAATTTTTTTTCTTCCACTTACTACATACATTTACTTAACTTTTCCAATGGGTTTGCCTAAATTAAAAAATAGATTTTTCGACTTAATTTATGCTGATTAGAATTATTACGACCTAATTCATTGCGAGTAGAATTTTTCGGCTTAATTTATGTAAAGTAGACTTATAACACTTGTCATGTATTTTGTATGTTTTGTGTGAACAAAGCTATTGAAATACACTAGCA
>NC_092210.1:11735329-11758157 GCF_043381705.1 Parasteatoda tepidariorum
TATTTTCTGCATTTAACAATTCTGCTTCTCTTTTCTCTCGTTCAATACATTCGGTAACTGTAGTAAATAAAAATTCTTTAACAAAATCAAAGTCATTTTTAAATTGATCACTTTTTTCTATCAAATCTTTTAAATCAACAACTTTATGCTCCGATTTTACTTCTAAACCTAATTCTTCGGCAGCTCCGACCAAATCTTCTTTTTTCATCCCCCTTATGTTAAACATAATTGTTCTATTTATTTCTATTCCCAAAATAATTATAATTTCTCTAAATCACAATTATTCTCCTTTTTAAGAATATCACTTAAAATCAATACTTCTCATAATTCAATTCTTAATTGTTTTTCATAAACAGAATATGATAAATCTCATACCTTGATTTATGCTCTGTTTCTCGTATGAGAGCGTGCTGTGATATAACGTATAATTTTTCCTCCTTTTCCCTTCTTCATTCAGATACTTCCCAAAATCACAATTGGCCAAATAAATGGTAACCAGTTAACAACACAAATATTTATTAACAAAGAAAAAAAAAACGAAGTTTGAAGAAAATTAATATAATTAATCCACCTAAACAATTCGCTTCCGCTCTCCATCAGAGCGTTCCCTCCTCTGTCTGCGCCATCACAACATGGAGGCATGACATTCGGTATCAGTTTAAAATTGATTCAAACGCTTTAATTTTTTTTAAAATATTTAAGCTATAGCAAAAGTGACACTAGACCTAGTATATACTTCGGACATTTACGAAAGGTCTAGTCATACTAGGTCTGGTTAAGTGCCATTGCCCGGTATATCCTGCACTGATGTTTTTTAAAGGTCAAGTGCCACTGCCCGGTATACATTTGCTCGGTGTACCCTACACTGATGTTTTTTTTAAGGTTCAGTGCCACTGCCTGGTATACCCTACACTGATGTTTTTTTAAGGTCAAGTGCCACTGCCCGGTATACCCTACACTGATGTTTTTTAAGGTCAAGTGCCACTGCCCGGTATACCCTACACTGATATTTTTTTAAAGTCAAGTGCCATTGCCCAGTATATATTTGCCCGATACCCCAAACACTATTGTTTTTNGATGTTTCTTCTAATCTATCATCAGTAAGTATTAAAATATCGAATAAATGTAATTATATCCACGAATAAATTAGTATAAAATTGGATGTAATAAATATTTCGGACATTCACCAAAGCGACTAATTTGATTGTCAACATTCACCGGTCAACATTGGCCAGCCAGAATCACACCACACGCATGTGGTTGTCCCATTGCTGTCAATGAATCAAAGTGCCCAAAGAAGTAATAGCGGGATTTATAATGACCGGGCAATGTGAGAAATTATCGTAAAGTAATTCAAACTTATCAAATTGCCCAATTTTAATGGTCATAATTCATAATAACTATGCATTATGAATTATGAATACTGATCTAAATAATTACATTGCCCGTAACATATATATTCAATGTTTAACAATCATTCTATTTTTTAAGTCCTTAATTTTTCGAAGAAGTTCTTAATTTTTTCAAGAAAAGGTCCTTAAAAGTGCTTAATTTTTGCTTTGTTAAAAGAGTGGGAACCCTGTGGTACTTGTAAGAGGCTGTGATTCCCTGGAGGAAAATTTTGCAAGGGCTTTTTTGTTGAAGAAGATTGAGTGTCTGTCGTGCTACTGGTACAATATTGACATTTGTTTTTCATCTTTATTTTTTAATACTTTGGTGTGTTGTTGATCTTTAAATATAAAAACCAATCACCACAAAAGATAAAATAAGGAAGGGTGAAATTAAAATTTAGGAGGATCAGTTCAACAAATAGAACTTTCAATTTAAAGAAGAGAAAAAAAAATCAACTGATAGACTACCCCATTAGGTACAACACGCCAAATTTTAAGGTTTGAAGTGGTGTGTGTGTGTATATATATATATATATATATATATATGTATATATATATATATATATATATTCATACATATACAGTGAAACCTCCTGTTATGGACACTCCTGTGAAATGGACCCTTCCCAATATGGACATATTTTTGATTCCCCATGAATCTTCTAGGCAAAAAACCATTATCAGGGATGTGATTCTTCCGCGGATTTCCGCTTATTTTCAGATTTTTCCATTTTTCCCGCTAATTTCCGCAGAAATTTTTTTTCCGCACATGTTAAAATATTTTATGAGGAATTTAATTTTCCATGGAGCGAAAGCATTGAAGTCCTCATTCCTCCCTCTGAAGTGTCTCTAAAAATTATTTCCTTGGGAAAAAACTGGTTGACCTTTAAACAAGGATTAGATTTTTTCGCTTTTGTCTCTCGAATATCAACCTTTTTATCAAAAACTCAGATTCTCTAAAAGTTTCGGGTTTTCTTTATATAAATATCCCGCTTTTTTTTTTTTTTAAATTCAGTCGTTGCAATAAAATAATTATATTTATTTACGATTTTCAAAGATTAACAGAAAGTTCAAACTTCGTCCTAGATGCTAACCTTTCCACATTTTTACTTATTTTAGCTATTTTCTCCTTAGCTATTCCTCTATTTTAGCTATATCTCGTAATATCAAACATCGATTTTCGTATTTACACGTGCTTTGAAAATTAGACATTGGGATTCGTGTTCGCGTGATTTAAAAATTATGCATCGTGATTCATATTTACGTGATTTAAAAGTTACGCATTGTGATTTGCATTTTCACATTTTTTAAATTCGATATAGAGTTTCATATTCACGTGATTTAAAAGCCTCATATCAGGATTCATATTCGCTCAATTTAAAATCATGCATGTGAATTTTATTCATATGTTCATACAATTTTTAAATTAATCTTCGGGATTTATAATCACATGGCTTACAAGTTTAAAAATCACACTTTTTTGATCAAATTTTTGGATATATATATATGTATATATATATACAAATAAAAATAATTATGATAAATATATTCACTCATTCTTGAATTACCTCTTTTTTACTTTCTGACTACTCTCATCCCTGCTTTATGTACATTCTCCGCAAAGCGGGCGCTCCCGTAACCAGGCGCTGGCAGTCATCTTTGCCCTGAAACATTATTTTCTATCTCTTCACACCAGACGCTATATTTTCTAAATTTGAAAAAAAAAAAAAAATTGTGCTTTAAATTGCAAGAAAACTAATTTTTCACCACTTTTAAAACATGTAAATTTTATGCCTTATAAATAACTAAAAATATTGTTAAGCTATTTCACTACTAAAGAATCAATCTTTCTGACTGGTTGGTCACTTGCCTTATATTTGCAAAGAAAGGAAAGAAAATGATACTGCTCATTAGGACGATGACATCTTTTGATCTTTTCATCAGGATGATGCAGGTTATGAGACCCTACAAAGCTTCTGCCCTTGACAATGCCTTAAATGCTCTCAATGCTTTTTCCCCACTGAAAATTTTTTTCATTTTCTTATAAATTTGAAGACTGCATTTAAAACAGCTAAGGTAAAAAAAGAGAACAGAAATGTAATCTTCGAGATGTTTAATATAAATGAAGCATTTATTCAGACACTTGATGGGTGATTAAATGTGAATATATCAACTCCATAGTTCCTTTTACCTTACAGGTAAACATTGATTTCTTTTGTTTTCCGTGAATCGCAGGAGGTTTACCTTCAGGGAGGTAATAATCACATTTCCTATCAATTGATGGGCAAGGGGCTGTAAACCTAATAATTGAAGCTGACTGATGACTTAAAGCTCCTATTCAGTATCATATGCCTAACTTGAATACCTGTGTTAATAGAAAAATTATATTCATTTATCTGTAGCTACATCTAGAATTATGTATTCATATCAAATTTTTTCATATATTCTTTTTGTTTAGAAATTTTTTTTAAAGTTTAATCAAATATCCTTATAGACAGTTATTGTAGATTATTTATATATCATTGAAAATATTCTTAAAACAATTTGCTGTGATAAACTTCATTATTATGGTACTCTTCCTGTCAATTTTTTCGGTCCCAAGAGTGTTCACTTAACTGAGGTTTCACTGTATGTGTGTGTGTGTGTTAGTTTAGTACTCTATAATAATGCACCCAACTTAAATCGAATGATTTATATCAACCTTTCTTTAATAAAGTGAGTTAAATCTTGATTTTAAACCCCCATTATTTAAATCATGCCTAATCTTCTTTTGTGTGTACCCTATTTTAATTTAATTTAAAATGTTTTCTTTTTTACCAGCTACAAATCAAAGCAAATCCAAAATTGTGCAGAGGCCAATGAAAGTATTGCAAAGAAGTTTAAAGCCTATGATAACTTCATCAAGTGACATTAAATGTGAACCAATTAGTGTTGATCAGCAACTTAGTAGTGTTCAACCAAAGGAAGAGATTAAATTTTCTCCTGATATTTGTAAAAATGAATTTCCTAATCCAACAACTATCTCTTCTAAAGACTATGCACAACAAAATTATCAAACTCAATATTCGATGAAAAACAGTACATCACAGCAATTTTGTCAACAGACCTACCAAATGCCTCAAAATCAGCATTATGGTAACTCTGCTCAGTTTATGTCTCAAAATAATTCACTTCTTACGACTCAGAATAAAACACCAACATTACATTTTTCTCAATCCGCTACTCAGCAGTATGGGCAATCTCAGAATCAGTGCACCTCAGAAAACCCTGACACATTTTCTCAGACAAGTTCTCAATTTCCTGTTCCTGCAAATATTGAAGAAAATTCTACTTGTCCATCCAATTCCCTATCACAAGGAAAATCACAACCAAGTAATTCAAACTATTCTCAAGAGTCTGATGTTCAAAAAACATATGGGCAAAATCAATCTCAAGCTCAATTTCCAAGTCAGCAAAGCACTCAAGATATTAATTTCCCTTTATCTCCCCCATCTTCTAGCCAAAAATGTATTAATCAACCTTCTCAGTTGTATTCACAGCAACAAAGTTTTTCTTCAAAACAACAACAGAATTTTGAACAACAGTCTTTGCAATATCAAAATTCTAGTTCTAAAAATGTTTCACAACATCCATATTCCCAAATGTCTCATACTTCAGAGAAAACAAACTCTCAATTTTCTCCACAAAATGTATTTCAACAATCTCCTCCTCATTCTCAGTTTACTCAAACTCAGAATTCTGGTCAATATTCTCAGCAGTCATCCACATCTGATTCTCAACAGTTTTCTCAACCGTTTTCTCAGTCTACGCCTGAGAATCAATTTTCTCAACCTACTTCCACTCCACAGCAATCTCCTACTCAACCTAAATTTTCACAGTCTTCTCCAAATCAGATTTATAATCAAACGTTTTCTCAACAGAATACTGAATATTCGGTTTCGCAATTACAGTATCAACAGCAAAACAATCAATCGTTTCCACCTCCGCAAAGTCCTCAAACTAACTTTAATCAAAATTCTCAAACTTTTCCGGAGTCTTCTCAACATTATTCAGATCAATCTTTGCAGCAGTTTTCACAAACTAATTATTCCCAACCTTATGCACAAACTGGGCAGCAGTTTCAACAACAAAATACTGGATTGCAAAATTTTCCTCCTACATCTCAACAAAATAATGCGCAGAATTTTTCATCAACATCTGTACAAAATACTGGTCAACAAAACTTTACGTCCTCTGGACAAGCAGGTTTTTCTTCATCTCAACAGAATTATTCAGCCTCTCAACAAGCTACTGGACAAAAGTTTAATTCACCATCTCAACAAAATACTGAACAGAATTTTGCCACTCCAACCCCAACCTATTCTCATCTTTCATCCCCAGTAGGAAAAGCTGGTAATAAGCAAGACCATTCCTTTGCTCTTCAGCCTTCAAACAATTTGCAGTTTTCTCCTTCTTCCTCTAAAAAATTGTGTAAATCTCCTACTCCTGGTAGTAGTGCTCAACAAAAATTCACCCAACAAATGTCATTTACTTCTCAAAAGCAAACTGACTCACAATATTCCCAGCAAGGGAATTCTTTTTGTTCCCAGTCTCAGAATGATGATCAATCATTTTCACAAAATTCACAAGCTTCTTTTCAGTATCCACCTCAAGTAACTAATAATGTACCTCAATATGGCCAAGCAGCTAAGCCATATCCTGGATATAGCCAAACATCTCCTCAATATAGTCAATCTGGTAATCAAACTGGACAATATAATCAACCAACACAATATGGACAGCAAGCTGCTCAGTCTTCACAATTTTCTCAGCAATCTAACTCTCAACTTTCTGCAAAATCCCAACAATATTCCCAAGCTACATCAAGTGATATATTCTCTCCAGCATCAAATACTACTCAATTCAACCAGAATGTTCAACCTTATTCCCAGGTATCTCAAACTGCTCAACCATCTCAAAATATTTCTCAGTTTGGACAACAGCCTGTTTGTCCTCAAAAGTCTTCACAAATTTCTCAGTATCCTCCGCAAGTCCAACAATCTACTCAACAATTCTCCCAAAATTCTGGGCAAACTCAGCAATGTCAACAAACTCAGTCATCTCCTCAGTATTCTCAACAGCATAATCAAAATAGTCAGGAAAATTCTCAACATTCTGGTATTAACTCTCAGTCATTTTCTCATCAATCTTCTCAAGACTTTAGCCAACAATCTTCACATTCACAGCAGTTTAATCATCCAACTCAACAATTTAATCAACAGAATTTGCAGTCTTCTCAAATAAATCAAACTCAACAATTTTCTCAGCAACCCATTCAAACAACCCAGTCTTTCTCGCACCAAATTAGTTCAAATACTTTAACTTATAAGCAGTCATCTCACCAATTCAATCAGCAATCTTCACAACAAACTCAACTTAATCAACCAACTAGCCATTCAACTCAGTCATATTCTCAAAAAACTCACGTTGGCCAATATTCTCAACAAACAAGCCAGTCTTCTCAGTTTCAACAACCTTCTCTACAATTTAGTCAACAAGTTCAGTCTCCACAACAATTTTCACAACCATCACTTTCCCCTCAGCAATTTTCACAACAGCCTGCACAGTCACCCCAACAGTTTACTCAGCAATCTAACTCATCACCCCAGTTTTCTCAACAGTCTAATCAATCTCCACAGCAACCAAATCCAACATCCCAGCAATTTGGGCAGCAATCTATCCACTCTCCTCAACAGTATAATCAACCAACACCTTCCCCTCAACAATTAGGACATCAACCAGCACCATCACCTCACCAATTTGTCCAACAACCTGCTCCATCACCACAGCAGTTTGGGCAACAACCAACTCCATCACCTCAGCAATTTGGGCAACCAATACCCTCACCTCAACAGTATGGGCAGCAGCCTGCACCGTCACCGCAGCAGTATGGGCAGCAGCCTGCTCCATCCCCTCAACAATATGGACAACAGCCTGCTCCATCACCTCAGCAGTATGGACAACAACCTACTCCATCTCCACAGCAGTATGGACAACAGCCTGTACCATCACCTCAACAGTATGGACAGCAACCTACACCATCTCCTCAGCAATATGGACAACAACCAGTTCCATCACCTCAACAGTTTGCCCAACAACCACCTCCATCCCCACAACAATATGGGCAACAGTCTACTCCATCGTCTCAGCAGTATGGGCAGCAATCAACATCTTCACAGCAGTATGGGCAGCAACCAGCAGCTTCTCCTCAACAATATGCGCAACAACCAACAGCATCTCCTCAACAGTATGGGCAGCAGCCATTATTGTCACCCCAACAATTTGGGCAACAGGCTTCATCCTCACAATATGGACAGCAGTCTGCATCTTCTCAATATGGACAGCAGTCTGCATCTTCTCAATATGGACAGCAGTCTGTTTCTTCACAGTATGGGCAGCAACCCAATTCTTCTCAATATGGACAGAAACCTGTTTCGTCTCCACAATTTGGGCAGCAATCATCTTCTCAACAATTTGGTCAGCTGTCTCTTCCATCATCTCAGTTTGATCAACAATCAGCTCAATCTCCTAAATTCCCACAGCAAGCAACATCTGGAACACAACAATTTTCTCAGCAAGTTAATACATCGCCACAACAGTATTCACCTCAGACAACAGCTACACCACAATTTCCTCAGTCATCACAGCAATATGGGGCACACAATGCACAACAAACTTCACAGACGACTGCACAATTTTCTCAACCTACTCAAAATTCAGCATCAGAAACTTATAACCAACAATCGCTGCATTCAGGTCAGTCTTCTCAGTTTCAAATGCAGCAACAACCTCAGCAGTTTTCCGGCTCATTTCCTCAAATATCAAGTCAAGCATCTAAGAATAGTTTCCAGTCAGAATATCAAAATCAATTGCAAGCAAATTTTCCTATCCAACAAGGATTGCCTGGTCAAAATGTTAATCAACAAACAGTTAAACAATCATCTCGAGGTGGTAAAGCCAAGCAAGGCCGGGGAAAAGCTTGTCAGCCTCTGTTGTCTCATACTTCCTTACAACATTCTGTGAAACAACCACCATCATTTTCAGTTCAAGCTTTTCAGAATAACTCTGTATCCACTCCACAGCGCCAAGCTAAATCCCAAAACATGAAATCTATCCAATGTGCTAATAATAGTTCTTCCTTTCAACCTCTGGATACCTCAATAATTAATCAAGATAATTTTACTTTGCAACATATTAAGCAAGATTCTCCTGGGTCATTTTCAGCAAAATGCTCTAAAGCAGTTCTACAAGTAAAACCACAAATAATGTGTACAGACTCTGTGCAAAATTCTCAAAGTAAAGATTCTATGCAGCTGGAAAATGAAACACAAAACTCAACTAATTCAGATGTGATGCCTTACAGAGATAAAATGGACTCTTCTATTAATTATGAATGGGTAAGTTTCCTTTTTTCTTTTAAGTGTAAATATTTTGAAACTAGAAAAGCTTTAGATTTTAAGATGCTAAATGCTGTAGCATCTTGATTATTCAAACCTCTTAACTGAATATTTAAATTCTGAGGTTGTTACATACACAGATTTTCTTTTTTACTACCTTTTGCAATTAATATTGTGTTGTGGTGACTTAATACTCCCTCTCCAATGTTTGTTCTTTATTCTAAGTATTTTCTCCTGTATTGCCTTCCAGATAATACCTAGTGAAAGAATTTTTTATCTTAATTCCTCTATCTCAAATCCTATAAATTTTGAACCACATATAATGATAAAAGTTTAAGTCAAGATATGAAATTCCTCAACTGTATCACTAGTTTAGTAAATGAACGAGGCAGTTAAGCAATCTTTTCATAGGTCCTTATAATAGATAACGATTTTATACTGCTTGACTTACAGACATTAAACATTTTCTGTGAGCAATCAGCAAGTAATTCTAGTTGGCTGATTTGGTAAGAAATCTTATTATTCATCTGTTTATTTATTAGTGTAATTTAGTTTAACTGCTGTATAGCTTCCACTTCTACTAAAAAGAACATGTGTTTATTGTGTAATCTACATTTTAGTGCACAGTATGTAGTGTTTTTAAAAAGTGCTTATTTTTGATTTTTGTTTTTTAAAAGCTCTTAAAGATGTTTTTTTTTATTGGGTGTTTTTAAAAAGTGCTTAATTTTCCCTTTTTTAAAATGAGATTTTTTTCTTTACCATATTGATTTTCGCCACGTATTATGCAAAAGCTTGGTTTTCACATTGTTCTATTCAAAGTTTTCACGATTCATTCAAACACAATGCATTTCGGCGTACCGTCGGTCTGTTAGTATATGCAAGTGCGAATCATTTTATATGTTTGATGAAATAATTGTGGATCAGCATGAGCATCTACTGAGCTGTGTTTTGTGAGATTCCTGCACTCTCATGTGCAACTTTGTTGCATTTTGCAAGAGCACATTTAAAAAGTCATTTTACACATTGCGAAAAATAAGAAAACTACCATCTTCCAAGCAGGTCAATATCAGTTCACTATTTTATAACAATTTGTGTATAAATTTATTTTTGATTTTCCCTGATGATCACAGAAAGTCTGCAGAAAATTGCTGGGTACCGCATCGGCAGGTACCCTGCACACCACGATAATTTAACTTAGAAATAAATACGAATAGACAGAAACAGAACAGAAAAGAAAAATTTTAAATATTTCGTGGTTTAATATTTCAGCTCTTAATTTCTATAAACCTCTTAAAAATTTTGAACTGCTTAACATCTTCTGCATTTTAATAATTTCACCTGCTATATTAAAAATTGAGGTTGACAGGTATTCATTTGTTCACTCAATGAATGAACATTATTTTTTGAAAGTATACGAATTGCTGAAACAAAGATTTTATATTTTTAGAGAATATATAAATTTATTCTATTTCTAATAACAAATATTATTAAATTTAATCACCTTTTTAAATGCTAGAAATGTATTGTTAATATTATTTTTTATAGGCAATTCCTATAATGAAAGATTATGTTCTTGGAGTTTTGGAAAACAGTCATAAAATGATGGTTCTTTTTGTCATAATTGCTGAAACATTACACATGGGTGACAAATTGCTAGTCTTTAGCCAATCACTTTCAACTTTAGATTTGTTGGAGCATTTTCTAGGAAAAATACAAGTACCACCAAAACCAGGCCAAATTGAAGAAATCACTACCGAAACATGGTGCCGAAATAAAAACTATTTTCGTAAGTATATTTTTCTTATAATAAATAATCTTGTTACTATTAACCATGTACTGATATATGAAACAAAGGTATCTAAAATTTTTCACTCCCTTTACATTTATACAGTCTATGTTCTTTAGTACAACCCCCATTGCTGCAATCCTCCCATTATAACAACTGATACATGAAGTCTCTTTTGCTGTTCCAGGGTCACCAAGTTATTTTAACACCCATTAAAACTTCTGAACTGAACCATTTATTCCATAACAACTAAAATTTTGTTTAATTTATTTTAACTCTTAGAAAATCACTCCAAAAACATGTAGAGGATGATTAGATACTGTGATGAGGTGATTTGAAGAATGAGAATCCAATTAAATAAATTTAATAACATTTAAACATAACCAATTTAAATTGAAAGGACAGAAATAATAGCGTTCTTTCTCCTTGAGTGTGAGAGCATGACTGGCTCTCATTGGTTTGTGATAAAAGTGCAAAGGGAAAAGAGAAACTTTAATAATTGATTTGGCTGTAAATGTTTCCTAACAGCCCCTCCCCCTGGAACGGGGTCATGATACATACATTAACAAATTTACAACATAAAGTAAGACTATTAAATTAAGAAATATTTAATATCTTTCTTCTTTCAATCTTTTAATGAAATGCAATGTAAAATTTACGAAATATGATAATAATGTAAATTATATAATATGTTCTGTAACAAATCTTTTTTGAAAATGCTCACACCAGCCTGATCTGGTAATAGTAATAGGCTTTTCATTTGCATTCGGTGATGAATCAGACTCTGAAGATGAATTATTTGATATTAAACTATCTGAAATTTGACATACCAAGCAACACAATGGGTAAAACTTTGGACCATTTCATTGTATTATGTGCCATAATAGCACTTTTTAAATGACAATGCAATCTTTTTTGTAATTCTTTTGGAAATTGAATGATAGCAATTACTACGAATTTAATTTGTTCCAAGAATGTTAGTAAGTTCTTGGAATCGTTTGGATCAGTAGTAATTCCTTGTGCAAAAATATATCTCTATAGCTGAAAATAGGCCTCACTTGCCTACCTAGAAGAAATTCGATTTCCTCCCTCAAATCACCCCCATTTCTCATACAGAGGAGTGAGTAGTAGTTTTTAGGTATCATTTATAATAACATAAAGCTTTTGGTCAAAAAATATATTGGTTATTAATTTCACCAAATAAACACTTTTTTTCCTTAGCTGTAATTATTGGACTAGATGGTAAAGAAGTTTTTAGCTTTTTTCAGATATTATTGACGTAATTTTTTTGTCTAATTATTTAACATGCAATTTTTATCTAAATATGGTTTAAGCCTTTTTTTAAGTTTTATTTCTACAGAAAACTTGTAGAGTAAATGTTCTTAAGCAGAAATTCTTAGTTATTCTTTGTTGCATTTCTAATACATTATTTTTATTTAGTAATGCATTTTTTCCTAGCTCTGTTGAATAGGGTATTAAATGTAAGTTTATATGCTCAGATAGCCGACCGGCCTGTGTAGGGGGCAGGGAACTGTTCTGGCATCAGAAAGGTTCTGGGTTCGAATCCCGAGCAAGGCATGGATGTTCTATCCTTTTCTGTACTATCTGCCCTCACTGTGGGAGCGGCGTTGG
Source organism: Parasteatoda tepidariorum (assembly GCF_043381705.1). NCBI lineage: Eukaryota > Metazoa > Arthropoda > Arachnida > Araneae > Theridiidae > Parasteatoda > Parasteatoda tepidariorum. Next base: position 11,747,575 of record NC_092210.1, read on the forward strand.
CCCACCTAATATGGTGCCCCTGAGAGAGAGGCGAACAAAATCGCCCTGTATATGCCTGAATTGATGGATAACACAGGTGGGCATTGGAAAAGAAAAAAAAATATATGCTCAGATATGCCTGAAAACATAATTTTACAAGCATGCATTGTGCTGTTCCAAATATAATAATGATTTGCTCCATAAACCAAATTTACTTGCTCCAAAGTTTATATATTGCTGTTCTATCATTATATATTTTTAAAAAAAATTATTAGACTTCAATCATGAAATTTTTACAAAATGTTATGCTATGCTCTCCTTATGAAAGCATTTTCATGCATAGAAAACTGAACTGTTTTAAAATATTTTCTTTAATTTGTGTGCCTGTTTATGTGAAGCTGAAATAAATTTTTATACATGTGTAGGATTAGATGGCAGCACTTCTGCTCAAGAAAGAGAAAAACTTATAAATGAATTTAACCGAAATGATAGTGTTTCACTATTTCTTCTATCTACAAGAGCTGGATGTCTTGGCATCAACTTAGTTGGTGCAAATCGCATTGTGGTTATGGATGCTTCTTGGAATCCTTGTCATGATGCTCAGGTATGTTAAATTTGTTTATAAAAGACTGATAGGAGTGGAGTCTCTACACAATTTTTTTAAGCTATGTTCATTATTTTACATTCATCAATATTTAACATTCCGAACAGAGGAGATTTTTAGGACAATATCTGATTATTCAATTATATGATATAAATCTAGTTTTGGCTACACTAAAGCAATCAGCTGAAAGTTTGGAAAAAATGGGATGAGAGAAGAATTACTTTATGTGGAAAAACATTATGTGGAGAAACATTACTTTATGTGGAAAACAAAAAGTTCTGAAGTTGAAAAAAAAAATTCCTGTTTTAATATATATAAGAATTATAAATATACATATTTTTTTCACAAACCTACTAGTGAAATGTTTCATGTTATTTCTCTGAAATACTAAGAAATTGGAATAAAAAATGTTAGGAATATTGTTATAACTGTAATGTAATTATTTTTATTATTACAATTTGTTTTCCTTTATATATAGTCGAATGCTAAAGCTGTTTGATGCTGAATAATCTTTTATGAACTTTTTCATGTACTTTTTTTTTTCTTCTAACACTCCACATAGTTTTCTGGATTTATAAACTTTTTTTTACAGAAAATTTAACTGTGCATTATTCCTAAAATTGGCTAAACCTTAAAATTGTAAATTTGTTTTGCTATACTTTTCTGTTCAATCAAAAATATTGTTACTAGTAGCGAATTTTTGTTGTATTGAATGAATGTTTCACTGGAATTCTCTAGAAATTGCTTTAACTTATTCCAATTAAGACTCATTTTGGACCAGGCAACAGTCGCAACCAACCGCAGGGTGACTAAATATAAAAAATGGCAAAATTGACTGTAAATCACTATTAATTAGTAAAAGAATACAAAATATTGAATTCTAAATTGACAAAACTATCTTTGAAAGAAACGCCCTTAAAAGCAGCAGAATTTTCAAAAGAAAGAATAATTGAAGCAATAAAGAAAACAATGGAAATAAAAATATGACCACCGAAGCCGACATCTTCAGGGGGTACCTTCCTCGGAAGCAATAAAACAAAACCTTTTCTATTGAGAGAGAGGACAAATGCCAAAATTAACTCTCTCAGTACCCCGAAGGTTTTGTAGAAGTCCAAGAAAAAATACATGAAATACATAAAACCAAATCAGAAAAGAAATTTCAACAAAATTTTGAGAAAATAAAAACTCACATTAAACCGGTCAAACAGCAATTTCACAAACAAACTAAATGCAAAGAAAACCCTAAAACAAAAGAAAACAACGCCCTCTATTAAAATGCGCAGAATGAAAGAAAGAATAGTAAAAGAAAAGATTACGTAACAATTTAGTTTAATGCTTAACTGGGGCTGCTCAGTTAAGACTTGATTTTCGCCCTGTTGAAAGAAATAATAAACTAGTATTCTTCAATCATTTTCTTAATCAAAAAATTAATATTACAATAATTAAAAAGAAAATCATTATTTCTCAAATTATTCAAAAAATTATTCACAGCCTCCTGAAAACTTTCAACGTTATTGCAAATATTTTTTATCCTAACCAATTGTGGAAAAACTAAATTTTTGAAAATTTTATTACGCAGATTAGTATTAAAGTTGCAGAAATAAATAACTCTAAATTTAAAAGCCTTTCTTTTATCAAAAACACCAATTTTAATTATTTTATCAACAATATCAATTTTAAAATCTAAATATTCAACATTTAAGCAATTCTCATTGGTTTTCTTCAAAACCAAATCTTTAGCATAAAAACTATAAATAAAATTATAATTATCACAATTAAACAAAATCAGATCATCAATATATCTGAAAGCAATAAAATTCATTATATTCAGGAAATTTAGCTTCAAAAAAATGCAAAAAAATATTAGCAAAAGCACCAGAAAAGAAATTATTACCTTGTGGAATTCCAGTAATTTGTTTATAAAAATCTAGACCATTAAAAAGTACATTTTCAAAAAGATTAAACCTACACAAATCCAACCAATAAGATTTATCTATTTTCTCATTAAATAAATACTTATCATAAATGCCGTTACAAATTTCAATAATCTGTGCATGTGGAATACTTGTGTACAAATTTTCAAAATCAAAAGTATTAATGCTAGAAATATCATTATTATTAATATAATCCAAAACTTTAACATTACTGTTTATAACAATATTTTTCTCCTTTTTAATTTTAAGTAAAATAATTTTTAAAAAATTAAAAAACCTTTTTACTAATATAAGAATTGTAATAATTAGTACTACACGCAATAAACCTAAATTTAACTGAACTTTCATGAAATTTAACAATAGGAAATAAATATGGAAATGTAATCCCATTTAACCTAAATTTTAATTTTTTACTAAATGCAATAATTCTTTTTTCAATAACTTTCTTATCTTCTTTTAATTTTAAATAAGTATTATTTGCGTTATATTCTCCAATAATAAATTTAAAAAAAATATATATTTACACATAATACAAAAATTATTTGATGCTTTATCAACAACAGTAACAATAAATTTATCTTTAAGAATTTTAATATTCCTAGACAAATCATAATCAATAATAGTACCACTAGGATATGAACTAAAACTGGTATTAAATAAATTAAATTTAACTTTTTCAATTATTTTAGCTTTCCATTCTGAAAAACCCTCAATGGACCAATGGTATTTTCTGGAAATTTTTGCTATAAAAAAATCAAGATCCTTTTTAATGTATAAAATAAAATCTTCATTTTCATTTTAAATCTTGTCCTAAATTTTGAACCTTTACTTAAAATATTAATTAAATCTTGATCACCAACATTCTCCAAATTTTCCTTAATAATATGTCCATAATCATTATCAATATATTGAGAAAAATCCATTTCATTACAATAATAATCAAATTTAGAAATACAATTTAAATTTCAACTTAAAAAATTATAATTACATAGGGTGAACTAACCAGTGAAAGAACACTTAAGCTTTGCTTGCTTTTTAAAAAATCATATTAATTTCAAAATTCATAATTTTAGTTAAATGACAGTGTCAACATATTTGTTACTAATTGCAAATTATGTTAAAATTTTTTAGAGAACTTACATAATATTGTTTTAAAGTTTTGGAGGTTCAAATAACAAGTAGTAAGAAGACCAAGTGAAGGAACAGCTCTTACCAGTGAAGGAACACAAAATTGCACTGTAAAGGAACACTTAATTTTGGTTATTTTTTAATGCTCTTTATGAATTTAGTAGCCATACAAATATATAAAAACAAGACTTCAGGAAATTATAACATACAAGTACTTGTAAAATGCTAACTTTTTTCTGTAATTATGAACTAGACATTAAAGTGATGTTAAATACAAAATAAATATAAAAAAATCATTCTTTCTTATAATTTGACAGTCAAATCTAAATCGTGTCACCCGATGCTGTTTATTATCATTATTATTTTATCACCTTTTTGTTTACTCTTTTTCCTCTTATTTCTTGAAGCTTTTTTTCTTTTTTAAGTATTTTTTCTTTCTTTTTCTTTTCCATGTTCTCTTGTTTTAACTTTTTTTAGATCTTTCAGCCTCTTGAAATTTTGCCATTTCTCTGAAGTTAGTGCAAAAGGTAATTTATTCGTTTTTCTTCTTATATTTGACCTTTCTTTTTATCATCAATATTTGGCCAATGTAAATGGTTCTTCTAAGCTTCTTCTGATTTTTCAGCAACATTTCTAGAATGCCTTTCTCGAAAATAGACGGGGGAAAGGTGTCTTAAAAGTTTGAGGAAAATCCATCTCTTGTTGACTTATATCTAGAGGATCTTTAGAAGTACTGATTATACTTATAGAATCATTTCTTTTTTCAACTAAGATAGGATCAGCATGAGGACTCATTTCAAATTCGATATCTAAGATGCATTCATTATCAATACCAGCTTCAATTCCTAAGTTTGACTTAACCAAGTGGTCTTCTTTTAATACGTACTTCTTCCATATTGAAAAAAGTACAGGTTCTTGGACATTTTCGATATTAGACTTTTCAGTTAATGCTGCATTAAAAATTTGCAACGTATCTTGAGGGTTTTCCCTCTCAAGCTTCTGAAGAAATTGAGTATCATTTCTGTTTAACTCTGTTTTTTGTTGAGGAGCTTGCTTCTAAATTCTAACATAGTAAAGTAATTTTTATAAATTATATAATCGCATTGCTATCCTATAATGATAACTTATTAGGAGTTCTTGGTGCAAAAGCCAGCGAAAAAATTTTCTGTTCACATTTTTATGATTATATTTAATTAGTTTTCGATTTGTGAACATAGTTTATTAAGTTGCCTAACATTTGATGTAACTACACACCCCGTTAATAAATATAAATTATAATTTTTTCATAAATTAAGCTATTAAATTAACATTTTGAACTGAAATTATTTCAGGAATTATTCATACAATTTTTAACAAAATTTCGGTTGTCCTCTATATAGCAGAATTACTTATCCTAGAGTCATGTAAAATCATATATCACACATTACTGTTCATTCACTGGAAGTATTCCCAGTGTAGGAATATGCCTGTTTCTTCACTGGTTAGAAGCTGGTTTTTGTCTTTTAAACAGAATTTTGATGTATAATATGATTAAAAGTACAAGAAAATTAGAAAATTTCTTTTATTTTCATAAACTGGGGAGAAAAAAAAAACCAGTGAAGGAACACTTGTTCCTTCACTGGTTTTTCATCGTTTGGTGATCCAGTGAATAAACACCATGTGTTGTGTGTGGTGCTTTAAAAAAAAAAACGTAACTTCAATAACTATATTTTGAATTCTCTTTTTCACAGTGAGAAAAATAAGACTATTACATGCAATTAATTCCACTTGAAACATATAAATACAAACACTCACCTTATGATTTTTTCAACAAAACAAGGTGTTGCAGAGATAATAACAAATTCAAAAATTTTTCCAGAGAAGTCTATTTGACCAGGTAATCCAAAACATTGCTTGATGACTTCCTATTGTTTGGCAGTAAGCTATTGTTACCAATCATTCTAAGGAAAAACTTTCAAATTCTTAATTTTAATCAATATATATGAAATGTTCCTTCACTGGTTGGTTTACCTTACCTTTTTTCTAAGTGTAGAAGAATATTTATAAGCAGCTGAAACCTTAATTTTCTTTAAAGGAAAAAAAAACAGTAAGACCATGTATAACCTGTGGCAACTTAGAAATTTCAAATTTTTTATCATGAAAATTAATCGTACGAAAAGCCCTTTCAACACTAGAAACCTTAGTAAAGAACAAATCAGTTTTACTATCATCAAGTTTTGATTTAATCAAATCCAAAATAATAAATTTAATAAGTTCAGTATCAAATTTAATCTTTGAAACAAAATTAATAAGGAAACTTTTAAGAACTTTATTTTTAAAACCAAAAATATATTTCTTAATAATAAAAATATTATTCATATTATATTAATAATATATTGGATTATGTGGTTTTGGATTATATTAATAATAATGATATTTCTAGCATTAATACTTTTGATTTTGAAAATTTGTGCACAAGTATTCCACATGCCCAGATTATTGAAATTTGTAACGGCATTTATGATAAGTATTTATTTAATGAGAAAATAGATAAATCTTATTAGTTGGATTTATGTAGGTTTAGAGTTTCCTTTAGTTTATTAGTTTTAGAGTTGCCTTTGCATTTAGTTTGTTAGTGAAATCGCTGTTTGACCTGTTTAATGTGAGTTTTTATTTTCTCAAGATTTTGTTGAAATTTCTCTTCTGATTTGGTTTTATGTATTTCATGTATTTTTTCTTGGACTTTTACTGCTACTGAGAGAGTTAGTTTTGGCATTTGTCCTCTCTCTCAATAGAAAAGGTTTTGTTTTATGGCTTCCGAGGCCGGTACCCCCTGAAGACGTCGGCTTCAGTGGTCATATTTTTATTTCCTTATTTCCATTGTTTTCTTTATTGCTTCAACTGTAAATCACTATTTTTCTCTCAAATATCTGAAAACTACTTTATTTCACACTCATTTTGATTTTCTTAGACATGAACCGAAGGAGACTATTCTATTTCTGTCATCCAAATATTTTGATGTGTTTTCTTTTAAATAATATTAAATATAATATAGTTTTCTAATTATCTTTCTTTTTTTTATTTTACAACTTATATACATTTTATCTCCAATGATTTATTTATTTATTTTCATTTCCATTTGCATTCTACCTATTTTTAATTTTTAAAATGATTATTTTTTTAAAAAAAGATATGGAATTATTAATTAATTTACTATAAGCTGGCTAAAGATTTCAGGAGGATTAAGTTTGGTTATCAAAGGCTTAATTTAGGTCAAGTTAAATCTAATTAATGTAATTTCACTATTATGATCACAAGTATATTAGATTTGTTTTGAGATGAAAACGTTTTCTGTTTGTTAATAAACATAATTTTTTGTTATATTGTATTACTTAAACTCACACCCTGAATTTTATTGGCTAAAATCATATCATGGTGCGTTGCATTTTTAGAAAGTGATTAAAGGTGCTTATTTTCGTTTGTTAAAAGCCCTTAAAGGTACTTTTTTCATTGGGTGTTTTTAAAAAGTGTTTCATTTTCCATTTCGAAAAGGAGATTTCTTTTCTTTGCCGTGCCTATTATCACCATTTATTATGCAAAAGCTTGCTTTTCACATTTTTCCATTCAACGTTTTCACAATTCATTCAACCGCCATCCATTTCGGGGTATCGTCGGTCGGTAGCGTATGAAAGCACTAATCGTTTTACATGTTTGATGAAATACTTGCGAGTCCGCGTGTACTGAGCTGAATTCAGTGAGATTCTTGCTCTCTCATGTGCAACTCTACTGCATTTTGCAAGATATTCTCAATTTCAGGCTTCATTTTCAACCCTCTGATATTGAACCGAGAAGTCTCGTGATCATTTTATGATAGCTAATATAATAATAATAAAAAAGTGTTCATTGTCAGAAATTATTTATTTTATCATGATCATGTAAAGTCTTTGGAAATTATTTTGCATTTTATTAATGTATATAGTGCTTAAAAATATTTAAGTGCTTAAAGAGTGCTTGAAAGATGCTTATTTTTTGTTAAAAGATTTAACTATGTACCCTGCATATGCAGTGCCTACATATTACATAAACCTACTTAAAAAGGTCAGGATAGTTTTCTTTATTTTAGAAATTGTTTACCATATTTCGAGAAATGCTTCAAAAGGAATTATTTACATTAATAGTATTAATTTTTTTAATTGTTTAGAATTTTCAATTTAAAAAATTGCTTCATTAAAATGCAACTACTGGTCAGTATCCAAGTTTTTGTTTTCTATTGCTCTCATGCTATTTTTATACCTCACAAAGCAACTTTAGACAGTTTTTTTCAAGGTCTGTCTCAAAGGAAAACAATAAAAGCTGAGATCTGAAAAAAAAGGCTAAAGTTAAATTTATCACAAATGCAAAAACTTCTTTTTTATGAACGTATAAGCATATGAATATAATTATGCTTTGATGTTTAAAATTGCAAGAATTTCCAGTTTTGGTCAATATTCAAAAAGAAAAAAAAATTCACTAGAACTAGATTAGAACTACAATAAAGATTTAATAAATTTAAAAAAATTCTTGTATTATATTTTTACTCTATCAGAATTTTTTTACTCTTTGATCTGAAGAAAACTAAACTTTTGTACCATACAGGCTGTCTGTCGTATATACCGTTATGGGCAGAAGAAGCAGTGTCATATCTACCGCCTGGTTACTGACAACAGCTTAGAAAAAAGAATATATGACCGACAAGTGAATAAACAAGGAATGTCAGGTATGGTATGCTTAGTTTGAAAGTTATTGGATATACAGTGGTGTGCAGAGGTGTGACCGAGAGGGCAACAGTTGCACGCATCCACCCAAAAGGGCAATGAATAACTAATACTTTAAATCTATTGCTGTTATTTTATTACGAAATGATTTTCTTTATAGCCGCTCTTGTAAAACATCTTATGGATTATATGATTTTTCAAACTAATTAAATAATGAACTTTTCGGGCTGAGAATTCTTACAAAATGTTCATTACATATTTAAAAAAAATAGTGAACTAATTAGGAATATTGTCAACAAAATAATATGTTTTATTTTAGAATAACTGCTGTATGCAATTACATGGAAAATGAATTTAAACTATGTATTTAAAATTTTTTGTCTTTCTAGTTTTTTTTTGTTTGTCCCGCAGTGGGCTGATCGTATTGACACCGAGATCAGTAGAACACTGAGGTAGAGCATCACTGAGCAGTAAGCGCGTGTGTGTCCACTTTGATCAGCCTGCATAGGAACCAAGGGTGCACGATATCTGTTCTCGTTAAACTGTTCTACCGTAAAGTGCTCAATTTCGCTCGCAAGTCATCGGGCTACCAAAGCAGGGGAGCCATCCCCTGCAGAGGATCAAAATTGTCATGGCATGTCTTCGGATCATCCTCAGGGATGTTTCCCAGACCGTCGCCAATAGCTCATTATGCAACTCTAGTGCGACATAAATGAAGTTTCTCCCTACCTTCTTGTTTTTTTTTCTTCTTCAAAATTTAAATAGGGAACTTTAGGCTCACTCCTCCACACTTTAGAGGCATCTAATCTATTAGTTTATTCAGCACTGGGGTGGTGCAAATTTATATTAGAGAAATGGGGCTCTAATTTTTTATAAAAACAAAATGTCGTTCTTTTATCAATTAGAATATATTGGTTCTTTCATTAATATATTCTGCCTTTTGCCTAGAATAATACTCTATGAGGAGAGTGAAGCATTCCAAAAGAAAAGAATAGCGTGGGCAAGGGGGATACTGCACTTGGAAGAGATAGTGCTTTTTTTGGTGGGGAGGGGCATTTTTAAGGTACCTAAGTAGAAGACCTACACTAGCCTTCAAAACTGACAGAATTCAAGAAATTCAGTTCTACTGGTAATGCATCTGCTTATAGGAATTAAGTAAAACCATAAGAAAAGAAGTATCAGAAAAAACTTTTGAACTAGAACGAAAACTATTTTCTAAAATCTTGAATTAAATAAGTAAATGTAAATTTATGGAAAGTGGTAAAATTTTTTTAAAATTCATGATTGTACTTAAAATTAAACAGATATGTTAGAAACAGGGCTTGAAAAATCCCTTGAAACTATTGGGTTTTTGATGAAAACCTCAAGTTTTTTCAAAAATACTTTAAATTTTTTTCCTGAGTACTAAACTAGAAAGCATGATTTGCTTCTAACATGAAAGTTAAATATTTGGTAACTATTTATAATTTGTTTTGTTGCATTGTAATTTTTCTTTTAAGTTTTTGATTGTTACTCTGTTATTTTTATTTCTTAAAGATAAGCAGATTGTTACGTAAAATTTAAATCTACTCAATTAAAAGATTCTTAGATTTTATAGCTAATTCTGTTCAGTTAGCATTGCAACTAAATATACTGTTTTTAATTTTCATTAAATTTTTATTTGCAATAAAATTAGTTCATGTTTTTCTCTAGAATGTTTAGTAACATTATGTAAAGTTAATTCCTAATAACAGGTTTGGCTGGAAATCATTTTGTATAAAGTTCATCATAATAGTAAATATAACACATTTGCTGTTTGGTAATAATTTCAAAATTGTCAAGTTATTACCATTTTCAATATGTTTTTCAATATTTTTTTACAAAACGTTATCTGATAAGTTGATATTACAGGATTATTTTATAATAAAAGAATACCACTTTCAGTTTTAAACTGTTAATTTGCAATAAAAAAAAATATCAGATAATAATAATAGTAGTGAATATTAAGAATGATGGAGGATGAGAAAGAAATATTACAGTAGAGAACCAATTATCCGGGATGCTCGGGACCATCGCTATCCCGGATATCTGAATTTCCCGGTTTTCTGGATCGACAAAAAGTGTCGTTAATCGATGTTTTATCGAACCCGAAGTACAAGGAAAAAGTGTAATGCATAAAGTAAGAGAAAAAAGAAAGGTACTCCTAACTTTATAATGGATGGTTGG